>NW_003804549.1:0-3242 GCF_000255335.2 Galendromus occidentalis
CCGAGGTCTCTCCTCGTATTTTTTTGTCCAAAAACACTCCTTCCCGCCAAGCTTCTTCATCGAAAAAAAGTGTTTCCGAGGGCTTCCCACGGGGCGCCAATGGTCAAGAAATCTTCTCCGACTCTTGGTCTTTCCATTCCTGCAATAAAAGCTCGGCAAGTTCCGGCCATTTATGGATGCGGGCATCTTACAGATCTCCATGTCGTGGTCGATAGGAAAGAATTTGCTGAGAAATTCATAGAGGTCTGCGGCGGGAAACCCCTCGATGACATGCGCATTTTCGTCTTGAGCCGCGCAAACGTGGACCTTCTTCAACTCGTGGATCTTGAGGACCTCAGAAACCAGATCTGTAGGTGTGTGTCTCGAGTCAATAAGAAATATGACGCACGTAACCGCAAGCGAGCGCGATTCTTCTAATGTGAGTCTGATTGGCTCGATAATGAGGGCTTCGAATTATTGTTCGAATCATTGCTGTAGGCTCACAATAGAGAGTACGGATTGCAATATGGTGAAATTCTAATCTGAAGTCACCATCCAAAGTCGCCGACGAACAACATGGACGCATCCGACCAATTTTTGACGAGACCGTGACTCAATTAGGGCTTCCGCTGGGGGAATTTCCCGGCTCGAGAACAGTGGAGCATGCTCGAAGAGCAAGAAAGGGGAGGGGCGGAAACACTCGATTGCTGACCCTATCCTAGGGTCGATTGGGACGCGACAGCATGATTTACGTGGATCCCGTATCCAGAATTTCTCAGAGATGACCAGATCGAGCTCGAGGCACGCGAATATCTCGAATGATTCGAAGAAATAGTTTCTGCCGCCTAAAATCGGGTTTGGCCCCACTGTGCGGCGGTTCACTGGCCAGCGGCGAAAATCTACACGGGTTGATCCCAGGTCGGCCCGCAAAATCCCTCGCTCAAGGCACATCCTTTAAAGCTAATCCTCGAGCAATTGATCATTCTGCCGACCGTGATTAGAGTCCTGAGCTCGAATCGAATTAATTTTTATGTTCCATGCTTGCGGTCAAAGCTCAAAGCATCAGGTCTCTGAACCCGCTCCGTTTAGCTTGCTGACCCATAGACCGCAGAGGGCAACCAGGCTGGCTGGCTTCAAGCGCCGAGATTAAGCGTCGGTTGGGTCGGCTCCCGGTGAGAGTCGGAACTCGAAGCATGAGCTCCAGGAGAATTTCGAGCTCCGAAGTAGAAAACATCGGAGCTCCTGGAGGTTTCGATATTGCTCCGGAGAAGGAAGCATCTGCATGCGTTTCACGTCTCATGTCTCACCACGAATCCCTCTTTCCTCTACTCGCCCCCGAGTAAAGCAACGAGGTTGTTCGTGCTCACCGGATCTTGCTCACAATCAGCCAGACTTGGAGAGTCACCTTGGGGTGACCCAGTCCCGACCTTGAGGGACGGACGGACTTCCCCCGCTCAGATGCCGCTTAGAAACGGATGCAGGTTCCAGAGCCTCTAATCATCATAATGGACGAGTTTTTCGATTTGGTCGGAGGATCCAAACTCCGTCATCAACCACTTCCCTGTCAAGATTTCATCTATTCCTGCGGCAGAGTCTCATTGAAAAGATGGTGCATCAGCTAGCTGACCCCTCGATCGCTCGCTCGATTCCCTCCCTCCTAAAGATCGGCGGAATTCATCTGCAGGTTCTCCGTCTTCTCGAGTTTGTTCCTTAGGAGCTACAGTGGTGGTCAAAACCTTGAGAACGGCAGCTGGAAGTACCGAAGAGGGTGCCGTTCTCAAGATTTTTATCGTATGCAATAGTATAAATTCAGATCAACTTATTGATAGTTGGCGAAGACAGTCGCCTTTTTCGAGCAGAAAAGGTCGTGTGAGTGGAGTGAGCCAGTCGTCAGTGGAAAGCGAACCACACGCAGCATTGCGGCAGTATCCACCGGTGAGAACATTCTTCGGCCGATGCGTGACGAGAGGCGATTTTTTCCTATGGACCCCATGAGAACCGGTCTAGCTCCGGAAATAATGCTCGGATCGCCTCGGAACTTAGTTCGTTGGATTCCTGAGACTATATAATCCTTATCATACGTATTTACTGTTGCTGCGGCCCTCGCTGGCGAGGCTATGCAATAGTATAAATTCTCAATATTCACGTGAGTGATATTGTGACGACTTTGTTGTGTATCTGAAATCAAGTGTGACGACCCACTGAACTTAAGCATATCAATAAGCGGAGGAAAAGAAATCAAAAGAGATTTCCGTAGTAGCTGCGAGTGAACTTGAATACAGCCTATTGCCAATTCTTATGTTTTGTACAATAAGAGATGAGGTGTAAAGGAACTCCGTGTTGAACTGACGCACAGCCTAAATATTATCGAGTGAGTTCTCAAAGAAGGTGAAAAGCCTGTTTGGTCGTGTCTGTTGGTTGAATCGGAGCTCTTACGAGTCTAGTTGTTTGAGAGTACAACTTAAAGTTGGTGGTAAATTTCATCAAAAGGCTAAATATATGAAGGGACTAATAGCGAACAAGTACCATGAGGGAAAGTTGAAAAGAACTCTGACGAGAGAGTTCAACAGTGCGTGGAACATATTGAGTAAACAGATAACTGTGTCGTTAAGTGATGTGTCTATCAACAGCAATCGTGTTACCGCGACGTGGTGAGCGTGAGCTGTTTATTCAGACGAGCGCTATCTGCTAGCAAGTAGGCGATTTCTGTGTACTAGTACACATCCAGGCATTGAGAAACTATGCTTCTGCGGTATCGGTGGTCATCAGCTCGCGCCTAGCGTAAAGTTGATCACTGGGTTCAGCTAGCGGTGTAGTTTAGCTGTGTGACAGCTGTGGGAAGTTATTGTCGAATGTGTTTGCTTTGTCTGCGAATCGGTTAATCCTTTTTGCGGTGAGTAAAATGCAGTGGGCAAGCTTCCTGCCATCAATGATTGACATTAGTTATTTGACCCGTCTTGAAACACGGACCAAGGAGTTCAAATGGCACGCGAGTCATCGGGTTTAAGCACCCGAAGGCGAAGTGAAATGCAAACCTATCGTTACTCGCAGTTATGTGATGCAGCGATAAGCTACTCATGCTATCTGACATCTGTAGACTATAAGCGTGATGTTTGAGACCCGAAAGATGGTGACCTATGCCTAGTCAAGATGAAGCCAGAGGAAACTCTGGTGGATGTCTGAAGTTATTCTGACGTGCAAATCGATAATCTGATCTGGGTATAGGGGCGAAAGACTAATCGAACCATCTAGTAGCTGGTTCC
>NW_003804549.1:3262-8028 GCF_000255335.2 Galendromus occidentalis
GAGTTAAAGTGCCTGAAGCTGAAATGCGCATAAGATCCCTAAAGGGTGTTAGTTGCTGAAGACAGCAGGACGGTGGCCATTGAAGTCGGAATACCGCTAAGGAGTAGTGTAACAACTCACCTGCCAAAGCAACTAGCCCAAAAATGGATGGCGCTATAGCATTGTACTCATACTCAACCTCTGATGCGTGACGCATCGGAACGCTCAGAGAGTAGGAAGGTAATGTGATAGCGTCGAAGGATTTTGCTGAAAAGTAATCTGGAGCTGTCACATGCGCAGATCTTGGTGGTAGTAGCAAGTACTCAAATGAAAACCTTGAGCACTGAAGTTGGGGATGGGTTGCATGTGAACAGTAGTTGGTCGTGGGTCAGTCGGTCCTAAGCTTATGATGAAATATGTGTTGAATGTGTATAATAATGTATTATCACTATAAGCGAGAGGGAATCAGGCTAACTTTCCTGAACCTGCACACCGGGAACGCTATCTTCGGATAGCATGCGTGGCAACACAAGCGCGCTCAAAGACACCAAGGGATAGGCTGGGAAGAGTTCTCTTTTCTTTTAAGTCATTTGTACCCATGGAATGGAGTAGATTTGAGATATGGGTAAGGGTGACATAAAGCTGCTCATTTTAGAGTAGTTCAGTCGACTCCCTCGGTCCTTGAAAATTTGAGCGTGGTGTTTATCTTGGTGGCAGTCCGTACTAGTATCCGCAGCAGGTCTCCAAGGTGCGAAGCCTTTAGTGTCTAGATTAATGTAGGTAAGGGAAGTCGGCAAAATAGTTCTGAAACTCCTTCTTCTTGCGTCTTGGTCTGTGAGGGCGATAGCTATTGCCTGAACGGTTCTCGTCACAGGGAGCGTCGACCGATCCTTGCATCCACCCCCCTCGATACCAGGAGACTTTCCGGAGAAATTCTGAGCGAGCCGAGATACCGGTGATCTCCCGATCTCGAAGTGTTGTTCCTTCCGACTTCGAACTCTCCAGCCCTGCGAATTATCCAACGATCACCGCAGCTAAACGGCGGCATCGATGTCCCTCCAGCTCTAACTAGTGATAACGAAGTTACGGCGCCAGGCGTTTCACCGAGAGAGACGTGAATTTTGTCTCAACCTCAACCGCATACGCCACGGTAGCCCGCTTTCGATCAACGTACGAGCCCTTCGATGACATCCTGCGAGGAAATCACGAGGGTACTTATCTCTCGAGAGAAAAAGTACGGCGTCCCCGAGCCATGGAAATTCGATATCGAAATGGAGATCGGTCCGGAGAGGATTCCGTACCAAGTCGTGAAGGTCATAAAGAAGGACAGTCCGGTCAATAAGGAGACGGTGGGCTGAAATTCCGATAAGATGTGCAAATTACGGGGAATTTCCCCGCACTCAATCATGCGATTGAATATCCAAGCGTCACGCACGGATTACCATGTTTGGTATTCCGGTCCCCAAGACATCATTGGCATCTGCTAAGTGTGTCTATCTAAAATTCAGGTGACGTTAGAACAATGGGACATCATCCTGGGAGTCGAGAGGAGCATCACCATAGGGGAGCGCCCCTAGACAGTTAAGCAGATGATTAGAATGACCGGCACGTCTTGCCGACTGACGTTACTTAGACCAAACCTCTATACAATGGGAGAAAAAGAGCCGTTCAGATTCCGAAAGTGAGTTCCGTTACTAATTCCGCGGGAAAACCGTCCCGACCGGGGTTAAGGAGGGGGGCCCCAGAGCGAGGACTAGCCGTTTTGAAGTTTGAGAGAGTGGCCATAGTCCCATGCTCCCCTCGATAAAAGTTGTGGTACGTGATGGAAACAATTCTCCATCGCGCGCGTCGGCAGAAGCCGTTTCCCCGCTTTCCCGTTTCCCCACTTTCCCGTTCCCCCGCTTCCCCGTTCCTCCGCTTTCCCGTTTCCCTTCTTTTCCGTATAGGGAAATGTCTTACTAAGCGGAAGTTCGATGCAGGACCCGTTGCCCACCCGTTCTGAGGGAACTTATTCTGAAGGAACTTGAAAAAGATTTTCCCCTGCTCTGTGGATACCTGATAACCGTTACCAACCCGCTCTGAGGAAACTGTTCTGAAAATCTTGAAAATGATTCCCCACCCACAAAGAGGGCTCCAGAAAGCCGTCTTGTCTTCCACCCGTTCCGAAGGAGCCTGAAAACAATCTTGCACCCCAATGAACTTCACTAAGTTGATCAGGCATAAATTAGAAGCGGCTTGAAATCATCTCGGAGACGGAGAGCACCAAAAGATCACGATCTCGTAAGCCGAGTAGGTACGCTTGAACGTTACGAAGGACGCGCCCACTCTGAAGGAGCCCTTCCACCCATTCCGAAGGAGCCAAAGAATCGAGATCAGGTATTCGTAGTGACTCATGAGCAGCATCGAGCATCATCATTCATCAACCATCGTCAACAACAACGAAGTCTGGAAAAATCCATCGTCAACAACAACGAAGTAGGGAAAAATCCATCGTCAACAACAACGAAGTAGGGAAAAATCACGTAAAATCGTTGAATGTGTAAAATCTAGAAGCGGCATCGTGGATCTCGTGTGCCGGGGAGGTACCAGAAAGACTTCTGAAGGTCCTCTTAAAACATCTAGAGTATGTGTTCAACATTAATAGAGTCCATACGACACAACGGGATTTCTGTTGACTTCCATTTTTATGTATATAGAAGAGATGCAGTCAGGCAGGAACAGACTGAAAGCCAAGCTTCTTTATCTCGCTTATATAGCTCAAGTATGCCTACACTCCCCCCCCAAGAGAGCTGCCACCCCTGGGGCAGTACTTCAAAATGTTTCGTACAGCAGCACTTTTGGAAATAGCTCCTTGGCGGTATCCGACTCTTTTTGGGCGGTCCTCGAAGAACTCCACATCCGTCACAACGAATGGACCGTCGAAAGTCACTTGCTTCCCATATCCCTTACGGACAAGGATTGAGTCCCCGATCGCAATTTGAGGAACCTTCCCAGAGTGTCTTCCATCATAATTCTTTTTCTGACTCAATCGACGTCGCATCTCTTCCTCGGTTGAGAATTTCCGTTCTGTGAGAAGTACTTCGCCTCTGACTCCAAACCTAGTATCTGCCGGAAAGAACGGCACTTCCCCATTAAGAGCAAAATGAGGCGAACATCCAATAGTTCCACAACGAGACCGATTGTGGTGTCTCACTGCGGCATCCAGCGCTGCTTTCCAGTGAAGGCTCGGATACATTGAAATGAACGTCTTCAGATCGCGCACCAGTCTTTCAGCCGAGCCGTTCGACTGTTGATGGTACGGACTGCCGACTTGTAGCTCAATTCCCCTTTCCGCGGCCCAATGCTTCAGCAATTGGCTCTTGAAGACCTGAGCGTAATCCGAGATGACAACTTTGGTATTCGCGAAAAGTCTTCGACTAAGTGAATCCACGACGGCTTGAGCATTTTCTCTCCCTGCCTTTGCCACCGCATATCGCGTGTTGCGATCTATGGCGGAGACGAAAGCCCTGGTCTTAGTGCCGGGTTCGCTCACCCGGAAAGCTCTGCGAAATCGACGTGCACCGTATGCATCGGCGGGTCATCATTGCTCCTCAGACATAGATGGTCTGCCTTTGGTTTGAACTTTGCCTTGTTCCTCTGGCAAAGTGGGCACGATTTCACGTATTTCGTAACTTCTGATCGAATTGACGGCCAGTAAAACCGTTTCGAGATTTTCATGTAAGTCCTCCAAATTCCATCATGGCCGCCTGACTCCCTCATCTAACGAAGTTGGGATGGCGTGGCGACTGCGACTCCGGCGCGATCGACCGAATTTGTCGGACACGGACAACTGGGCAAAATACCAAGTGGGCAAAAACCAACTGGGCAAATCGACCAACTAGGCAAATCGACCAACTAGGCAAATCGACCAACTGGGCAAACACCGACTGGGCAAAAACCAACTGGGCGAATCGACAAACTGGGCGGACCCCAACTGGGCAAAGACCAATTAGGCGAAAATCTCGAACGGAGATTGCAAGCATGTAGGAAAGTTTTGAATGGGTCCGGAAGTTTCTGGTGCAAGAAAATTCCCGATCTGATCCCCTGTCGGAATGATGCGGGTGGCGTATAACACTTGGGTACAAGTATCTTGGTTCTAAACGTGACGAGATCTTAGTGTTTGCACGCAGACTTAGTTGTTTACGCTGAGGTCTCAGTTCATCTCAGCTTCCGACTCATATAGTAGAGGAAACGACAAGGGAAATTCGTGCTGCAATAAAAAGTGAGGCGTGAGTTTTCCTGAATCTCCAATGTTCTCTTTAAACTCCAATGATTCCTATGATCCGTCGACGGAAATCCGATGATCTCTGGGGTTGTCCAGGAGGATATTATTTTTACCATCACGTCATCAACTGTTCTACCATGGCGACGAACACCGGCATCGTGACCCAGAGAGGATACTCGAAGTTTGCTCGCGATGGATACCTCTATACGAGAGGCTATGCATCGACGAAATCTGGTCTCCAGACATGGCGCTGCATGTACAAAACAGCTACGATTCCCTGCAAAGCCTCCATCTACACTCGACTCAGTACGGGAGAAGTTGTCAGAACAGCGGGCGTGCATTCGGATCCACCAGATCCGTCAGCCGTTGAGGTTGCGAAACTCACCACCAAGATCAAGCGACGTTGCGAGGAATCCAACGAGACTCCGTCTGCATTGGTCGACTCCGTTCTGTCGACAGCCACGACGGCTACTTTGGGACGCTTGCCGCCGCCGCCCACGATATCCAGGCTGATCAACCGGCA
>NW_003804550.1:0-1585 GCF_000255335.2 Galendromus occidentalis
CGTTCTCTAATCTAGATCGACATCTCAGAACGCCCTGCTCGTCGACGAACGGCGCCAACTTGAAAATCTTACTCTCCTTTGGGATTGATTTGCAATCCGACTCTATCTCTCGAGCGAAATAATCTTTCTGAATACTTTTGATGATCCTCTGAGTTGCCATCATCGCCTCGTCCGGAGAGACCGGCAAGCTTAACTCCGCCCGAGAAATCTGCTTCCTACATAAAGCCAGCCATCTGAGAATTCTAGCCGTGCTGGACACGAACGCCGACCAAGATGATAATCGTCGCCCGTCGAAAACCGGAGTGCTTCCTGAATCCGACACCAAGGTCGTCAGACACTTCGACTTATTTTTCTCCGACTCTACGCTACTCTTGTTCTCGAAAAAATCGTTCAATTGGTGGGCCACCGTCGGCCTGCCTGACTCCGCTAGCCAGGGAGGTCCTTTAATCCACATGTCTCTGGCTTCGCCACCCGAGATAGATGTTCCTCTGCTGAGCAGATCCGCGGGATTCTCTGCCGACGCGACATAGTTCCAATCCGCTGGATTTGAAAGAGACTGGATCTCTCTGATGCGGCTCGCGACGAACGCTTTCCACCGACCAGGGTCATCCTTGATCCAATGCAGCGTTGGGGAATTATCCGATCAATAGCTGACCGAATCGAGATGACAATTGAGATAAGATTTGACTCTGTCAACCAATCGCGCCGACAGTACAGCACTGATAAGCTCCAATCGGTGAATCGAGAACTCTGACTTCAGAGGAGCCACCCGGGCCTTCGATGCTACGAAATGTACCTTCGCGCCCCCTGTGTTCGAGAGCTCTCGAATGTAAACAACAGTGCCGAATGCCTCCATCGAGGCGTCACAGAACGCGTGCAGCTCTCTCTTCGCCACTGGTCGAGATGCGTGGAGGTTTCTGTTTATCAACACGGAGCGCGCTTCTCCAAGCGTGCTGGTGAAGTCCTCGAATGATTCTAAATTTTCCCCGACGAGTAGATCGTCCCAGTTAATCTTTTGACGCCACAGTGATTGCAATACGGTCTTTGCCTTAATCGTGACCGGTGAAATAAAGCCGAGTGGATCGAAAATCTGTGCCGTCCCTTTCAGCAGAGTGCGTTTCGACGGTGGATTAATTTTAATTGCTGCCTCTTTATCTAGGTATTCTAGAAGAATTTTCAGAACGTTGTCCGAGTTTGCCCCATCTAGCGCTTCGAAATTCAATCGTTTGAAATTTTCTCCCATTTGTACGGGAAGCGTACTGAGAACGCTGGGCGTTACCCACAACGAGAGGGACTCATAGGTTTTCCCTAACGACATTAGCGCTTTGACATTCTGGGACAACGAGCTGACAAACTTCACGAACTTATCGTTCATGTGGAGGTCCCTGGACTGGAAGAGTCTTTGAAGCTGCTGAACATGCTCCCTCTCTGCCATCCTGGCTGAGCCGAACTTTGCTGCGATTGCATCCATCGCCACCTGATACTGGTCCGCCGTGAATTCGAGGTGTGCTATCTCAGCCGCCGCCTGACCCTCCAAAGACTGCTTCAAGATGGAGTATTTCTCGTACTGGATCGATGTTCTTTT
>NW_003804551.1:0-6015 GCF_000255335.2 Galendromus occidentalis
GGGAAACCAAGGAAATCTTCGCCCATGGGTCGTTCAACCTGCGGAAGTGGATGTCGAACTCGCCGGTCCTAATGGCCGTCTTCAGAGAGAATGGAGACGGCGTCGAAAAGTTCGACGTAGCAGACTGGTATAATGTACTGGGCATGCAGTACAATCCGGGAACTGACTCCATGAAGCTCAAGGTGCCGGCCCAAGGCGCGATACCCGAGATCGTCACGAAAAGATCTGTGTTAAGTGCCATCGCTTCAATCTTCGATCGCATGGGCATCGCAGCTCCACTCTTGGTACATGCGAAGCTGCTGATGCAAAAGATGTGGTCGTTAAATCTGGCTTGGGATGATCCAGTGCCGCAGGAGGTCGAGAGAGACTTCAAAACATGGTCTAAGGAACTGAAATACCTGGATTCCATTGTAATCCCACGAAGCTACTGGCAACATGACACTCAGGACTCGAGAGTTTTGCACGTATTCTCTGATGCGTCTCGATATGCATATGGTTTCTGTGCATATATTGTTTCGAGATCGGCTCAGGGTTGTACGAGCTCATTCCTTCTCGCCAAGTCCAGAGTGGCACCACTGAAAAACGCAACGATCCCGCGACTCGAACTCATGGCAATGACTCTGGCGGCCGAGGCTATCGACTATATTCGAACGCACTGCGGTATCGCGTTCGACGAACAACACGTATGGACCGACAACTCGGGAGTATACTTCCAAGTCACTTCGGAGCAACCAGAGAAACTGGCAACATTTGCACGAAGTCGTGTTCTCAAGATTAAGCGTCTCACCAACGGCACTGAGATTCATCATGTCCCCGGAGAGCTAAATCCAGCTGATTTGGTGAGCCGCGGCTGCACGTTCAAGGAGTTCAGCGAGAGCATCTGGCTAACAGGGCCAAAGTTCATCACGGAACCAGCGCATAACTGGCCAAGGCTCGCGAAACAAAAACATCTAGTCATCGACGCTCATATGGTCGGAATCGAAGAGACACCGTTCAAAAGCTTCATTGTCACAAGACCAGAACCACCGATACAGGTCAGCGTCAATTTAATCGACAAACCAACAGCCGAGCGTCCTCCAGCGGTAATTCTGCGATTCGACACGTGCAGTCGATGGTCGATCTATCTCCGAGCAATAGTCCGATTTCGGAGGGCGATCGATCATTGGAGACATCGAATCACGAAACGCGAATTGACAATGCCAATACTCCAAGCGGAACTCACGCGTGCTGAGGAGTTTATCGTCTCGCAAGTACAAGCAGAATGCTATGGCAATGAATACCGATGCCTCCTCACAGATTCCGGCCTACCGAGAAAGTCAACATTGAGAGTGTTCAACCCATTTCTCAAGGACAATCTCATCGCCCTCGGGGGAAGATTGGGAGATCATTTAGGTGATCTTCCCAAGAACCCTATAATTCTCCCACCCAAACATCCGGTTACGAAGATGATCCTCAGGTACATCCACGAGCGCAGTTGTCACGCTGGCCCTCGACTAGTCCTCATGACGGCTCGCCAGAAGTATTGGGTCCCGCAGGGCAGACGACTAATCCAGAATTTGATCCACGGCTGCAAGAACTGTAGAGTATTCCATGCAAAACCCGTATCAACGCCCATGGGACCGCCGCCCGACGTCCGAGTGACGAAATCCCACCCGTTTGAACACGTCGGAACAGACGTGATCGGCCCTTTGTTCATCAACGAAGCAAAGGAACAGAAGAAGATATGGATAATCATCTTTACCTGCTGTGCTATGCGGGCCATACATCTAGAAATATTGAACTCACTATCAACAACCGAGTTCATGATGAGCCTTCGCCGCTTCAAGGCACGTCGTGGCTGCCCTAGAACCTTCTACTCGGACAACGCCAAAGCGTTCAAACGAGCAGCGGAAGATCTCAAGGTCTTGGGAGAAATCATGCAGGGAACGACGGTCCGGGAAGCACTCGCCAGAGACGGAATCGAGTGGAAATTCTCAATTGAAAAATCTCCATGGCAGATGGGATTTACGGAGCGCCTTGTCGGGAGCGTCAAGTCAGCACTCAGGAGGGTACTCGGGAAGGCGGTGGTCAACGCACAGGAGATGGCAACCGTGCTGTGCGAAGTCGAGCTAATGGTGAACAAGCGACCACTCTGCGAGGTGCCAGACGCTGAGCATATCGATGTGTTAACGCCATTGCATTTTCTGGTTATCCGCACCGAAGACCCCACCCAGGACTCGGCTGTCCCCGCTAAACTCAAGTCGAGCGATGTATTAAAGCGATGGAGACACAAGAAGACGATTGTCGAGTCCTTGTGGAAACGTTGGGAACACGAGTATTTGTTGCTCCTCCGCAATTTCCATGAGACTTCTCCTCGCGATTTACAAACGCTCAAGGTTGGACAGGTTGTCATTATAAAGGATACCCAGACGCCAAAACTATGTTGGAAGATTGGGCGAGTAGAGAAGTTAAATATCAGTAGGGATAACATTGTCAGATCATGTATGTTGAGGATGGGGAACGGTAAAAATCTACAGAGACCGTTATCGCTTTTATACCCTCTGGAAATCGAATAATCCATCGAACTGAAGATTGAATAATTACGGCGCATAGAAAAACGTAAAATATTGTAATGATCTCAATCCCCGCCCCGGAGTGTCGACGGTGCTTAGAGAAAAGGAACCGCCGACGGTTCGTAGCAGCCGACATCGGCGTCGCCGCGCAAGAAAAAAGAGATGAAAACAGTCAGTGAGCAGCGAGAACGTGATCAACCGCGGCACCGCTATAGAATATTGTGAAAACCGAGGAATAAATCGTTCGAGGACGACTTGTGCAGCAGCATTCGGTGTCTTTCATCTACGCAGCGACTAGCACGGAACATTTACTCGGGTCAGGAGCGAGTCTCCTTTACGAGAATCGGTTCCCTCCTCGCGTGCCCGACCATCTTCGGCTGGGTCTGCTGTGGCAGCGACGGCTCCTACCAGATCCGAAACTCGGTTTTCACGTCGTCTTCGGTCGTTCAGCACGTCGTAGCCGCATCGGGAATCCAAAAAGCGCCGGCGGTCCAGCGGGAGGAACGGTATGCCGATCTTGAGCTTTTATGGGATACGGACATTCTCGGCATCGAGAGCCCCCTCCCGCCGGACGCAGAGAGAACCGGAGAGGAGTTGATCAAATTCTTTAAGGATACAGTGAAGCGCACGGAGGATGGCCGCTATTCGGTTTCCCTCCCCTTTCGCGATAACGTCTCCACTTTGGGCGACAATCAAAAAATTTCGTTCTCAAGGCTCCTGGCCTTTCTAAAAAGCGCAAAGAAGGACCCCTCCCTCCTTAAGGCGGTCGATAAGGAGATCAGGAAATATATCGACTCGGGATTCGCGGAACAGGCTGACCCGCGAGAACCAGGCGAGCGCGCTCACTATCTACCAATTCTAGCGGTGGCGAAGAAATCCTTGTCAGAAGCGTCAGAACGAAAAATCAGAATCGTCAAAGACTGCGGCTGTCGTTCCAAAGAGGAAGCCGCGTTAAATGACGTGCTAGAAAAAGGGCCAAACCTGCTGCCCGACATTCTTTCCGTCCTCAACAACTTCCGGAAAAGTCCGATCGTAATCGTTGCGGACGTTCAACAAGCGCTCATGCAAACGCTGATTAACGAAGACCACAGAAAATTTCTTCGTTTTTTCTGGCCTCTAGGCATCTCGGAAGACCCAGAAGCCCCGATAAGGGAATACTGGGCGACAGTTCTCGATTTTGGTCTCTCATGTTCCCCCTTTTTGCACTGTCAGGTGCTTCGCCACCACCTAGATTGGAGCATCGAGAAGTTCCCAGGGAAAGCGGACATCCTCCGGGGAATCCGGGACACTTTCTTTATGGATGATTTCTGCGCTGGGGCTTCATCGATCAAGGAAGCGAAGGAAACGACAAGGTTAATTATTGACGTCTTCTCCAGCGGTCATTTTCCGCTCGATAAGTGGGCGACAAACAATAAATTAGTTGCCGATTACATTTCACGAATCGTAGGCCCGGACCGTTCGGTATCTGCATCGAACACCCGCGGCAAGTTCATGGGAATCTCGTGGAATCAAGTATCAGATTTTCTCTTCATCGATGTCGACCCCGTTGTCGCTTTCCTGGAATCGGGTCCGATCACCAAACGGCAGCTACTCAAGGGTCTCAGCCAGGTATTCGACCCGCTCGGTCTCATTGCACCGATTGCCATCGCGCTAAAAATGATTCTTCAGACCATCTGGTCGAGGAAAATCGACTGGGACTCGACTCTCACAGACGATTTGTGAGAAAAGTTCGTCGAAGCGACAAGTAACCTGGAAAACCGTTCCCTCATACAGATACCTCGACATTTGTTCGAGTACGACCTGGGGAAGTCACGCCGCGAACTTCATGTCTTCGCAGACGCCTCGCTATCGGGCTACGGTTGTGTAGCATACATAAGGGAGATTCCCTTGATTCAGTCGAACACTCCGGCCTTCGTCATTTTCGTCATGGCCAAGGCCAGGGTTGCCCCCCTCAAGGGCCGATGGACCATCCCGAGATTGGAGCTTATCGCGGCTCTTTTGGCTGCACGTCTCTCAAACTCGATCAAAAAATCATTCGGCTCAAATATCGACGCCACCTTCCTCTACTCCGACAGCAGTTCGGTCCTTGGCTGGATAAGAGACGATCCCTCCCGGTGGAAGCAATTCGTCGCCAACCGTATTGAGGAGATTCAGTCCATCTCAGACCCTTTAGCGTGGAGTTACATCCGTACGCACGAGAACCCGGCCGACCTGCTCACTCGAGCTTCCCCTCTTGACACAACGGTCTCAAGGGATCTGTGGCTGAAAGGGCCTCCTTGGCTTCTAAAGCTGGAGAAACCCGTAGACCACCCGCTGAATCCGATAGACGCGAAGGTGCTCAATGAAAAGAGAAATGACACGATCAATGCTGTGGCGTCTACATCGAATACCGATGTCACTGTGTTTGGAAAACAGTTCGGTTCATGGCGCCGGGCGGTTTGAGTTTTTGCTTACATGCTCCGCTTCGCCTCCAAAACTGGAGACAACAAACCCAAGAGCCTGTCGCTTGAGGCTCAAGAGTTTCAAAGAGCTGAAGACAAACTCATTATCTGCATCCAAAGATCGGCGTTCCCAGCAGAGTTTGATTCTGCTTGTAAGATTATCCCGAGATCCGGCCCGCTGTTCAAATTACGGCCCTTCACCTCATCCGACGGATTCATCCGTTGTGAATCGAGATTAGCGAACTCGTCCGAGATGCCATTCGACGAGATGTTTCCGATCATTCTGCCAGGAGAAAACTTTCTCACGCAACTTCTCGTCCGCCACACCCATGAAGAGGTGTGTTTACATTCGGGCGGCGTCGCGTCGATTCTTCAGGAATTAAGAAAGAGATTCCTCGTCACTAAGGCTAGACGCACCGCAAAGAGCGCGCTCTCGGGTTGTAAGATCTGCCTGAGATTCAGAGCGAAACCCTCCACCGAGGTTCTTCCACCGCTTCCCAGGTTCAGAATAGAGGCTAGCGCGCCGTTCTCCGTTGTGGGAATCGACCACGCCGGTCCGATAGCATATAGGACAGGAACCGGGGAGAAACGAAAAAGCTACGTCTTGCTCTTCTGCTGCGCTGCGACGCGCGCTTGCCGACTCGAGCTGTCATCTGATCTCACTACTCTGGAATTTTTACTGGCACTGCGGCGATTCGTCGCTCGAAACCCGGCGGTCCAGAGAATAGTTTCGGATAACGCCCGCACATTCAAAAAAGCATCAGACGAATTGAACTTCCTTTTTTCTGACGTGAAATCCGCGGAAACCAGAGACTTCCTTCTCTCCAAAAAGATCGAGTGGCAGTTTTCCACACCTAAGTCGCCCTGGCAAGGTGGCTTTTTTGAGCGCATGGTCTCAATGGTCAAACGTCCCCTTAGGAAAATTCTGGGAATCCACTCGCTCAAGTTCAGAGAGCTCGAAGCGGTCCTCTTTGAGATAGAGCGAATGGTGAACATGCGTCCGATTTCGGCCGTCGTCTCCG
>NW_003804552.1:0-1972 GCF_000255335.2 Galendromus occidentalis
CCATGACGATCTATTTCTTACGGATGGCGAAGCGAAGATAGCAGAACATGATACTAGACTTGTCGGTGTCGTATTCGTGCGGCATCCTGTGAAATACTGAATTGTCATTTAACTTAAAATCACCCGAATCCGCGCGACTGCCGACCCGGGAGCAAATCTCCGACCGCAATCAACCCGGGAGCCCAGAATGCTACAGGACTCGCCGTTCGGTTATGAACCTTGAGCAATCCAAGTGGTCCATGACTCGTCATGAGGAGCCCCACCTAATCGGCGTTTAAGACGAGTCAGAGGGTCAGAGAGGTGTCATTATGTGGCCTGCATAAATATTGAGATCATTGCTGATATAATAAGATGATTGCTAATCTTTCTTTACCCTGTCTCCATGGCTTTGCCGGCTAATTCTGGAATTTCTATGCTCCTGCAACCATTAGGTATTAAGGCGAATGAGCCAAGGATGAGTCGCTCTAAGACAGTCGCCTCCGGCGGCGAGTTGGACCTTGCGGCGAGCTGGGTCCTGCGGCGAGCTGGGCCGCGGCGAGTTGGACCCTGCGGCGAGCTGGGTCGCGGCGAGTCGGCCGCGGCGAGTAGGGTCGCGGCGAGCTGGTCGCGGCGAGCTGGTCGCGGCGAGTTGGGATGCTCCGCAGGTGGCGTGCTCGTCCGAAGGGATTTCCTCCAACCGCCTATACGAAAGAAAAAAAAAGAAGACATCACCGACGTAGAGAACGTAGGAGAGGAGGGTCCTGGGAGAGTTGCGGATTCGCAGCCCTGGACGCGGGTGCTGTCGAGAGACGACAAGGCTCTATTTCTGGCCCCGAGGAAAGCCGAGAGAACGGTCAGCCGATTCAACCGTACGTTTGGCCCCAGTACGGCGGGATTCGAAGTGGATTTCATTCCAACCGACGAAAACATGCAATTCGTCTCGAAGAACCTCCTCCGAATTTTCTGCGACATTCGCGAGGTAGTTCAGGAAGCGCAGCCGCGTTTGAAGGCCGGCGGCGGTATCACCGTCAGGGTCCCCCATCAGGCTCAGATCGAGGCCTTGAAGAGTATCTCGCACATCGCAGGTATCGAGGTCAAGCTCAATCTGCCGACGGCGGCTTCTCTTTGGGGGCGCGTTACGGGTGTTCATCCGTCGGCGTCGTTCATGGAGGGAGATCTCCTCGAGCGTCTTCGACCGCAGGGAGTCGTTGAGGTCCTGCGAGAGAGATATTCAACTTGCGAATCTGCATCGGCCTCCGAGAACAAGAGAGTGCAGAAACCCTCGAGCCGCATCCGTCTCAGATTCGAGGGCGAGATCAGGTCAGAGGTGTCGATTGCACACCAAATGTTCCGGGTGACCCTTTGTCCTGCGTCACCATTGCAGTGCCTCACGTGCTGCGAGTTCGGACATCGCGCAGCTATGTGCCCGGAGAAACTCAACCCACGCTGCAGGAAATGCGGAG
Organism: Galendromus occidentalis; assembly: GCF_000255335.2. NCBI lineage: Eukaryota > Metazoa > Arthropoda > Arachnida > Mesostigmata > Phytoseiidae > Galendromus > Galendromus occidentalis. The sequence continues at coordinate 1,443 of NW_003804552.1, forward strand.
CCCTCGGCCTTCAGCTTTGGCAGTGTACCGCCCGAGCGAGATGTATCAATTGCAAGGGCGAGCACGCTGCTAATGATTCGAGATGTCCCGTGTACCCGGTGTACGCCAAAGCTGCCCAGGATCTTAGAGCGACTCATCCTTGGCTCATTCGCCTCAATACCTAATGGTTGCAGGAGCATAGAAATTCCAGAATTAGCCGGGGAAGCCATGGAGACAGGGTAAAGAAAGATTAGCAATCATCTTATTATATCAGCAATGATCTCAATATTTATGCAGGCCACATAATGACACTTCTCTGACCCTCTGACTCGTCTTAAACGCCGATTAGGTGGGGCTCCTCATGACGAGTCATGGACCACTCGGATTGCTCAAGGTTCATAACCGAACGGCGAGTCCTGTAGCATTCTGGGCTCCCGGGTTGATTGCGGTCGGAGATTTGCTCCCGGGTCGGCAGTCGCGCGGATTCGGGTGATTTTAAATTAAATGACAATTCAGTATTTCACAGGATGCCGCACGAATACGACACCGAC
>NW_003804553.1:0-3329 GCF_000255335.2 Galendromus occidentalis
GTAGTTCCTTGGTCTTTCGCAGCACTCCACGGTCCAGGAGCTCCTGGAGTCCCAATTTCTTACGGAGTTCCTCTTCATTGAAGTGATGTGGGGTGCATTCTAATAGCACGTGCTGGATAGTTTCCTCCTCCATCCCACACCAACAGCAGTACGGGTGGATGTTTTGGAACTTACTGCGGTATTTTCGAGTCGGCAGCATCCCTGCTCTCGCTAGTGCGAGTAGGGTACTGCCTCTTCTATTGTTATACGTGCCGACTGCGGTCAGTCCTCGTCTCCCTTTATACATATTGTATATCTATATTCAGATCCTGTTTATACAATACCTCGCGGACTCCGGGGAGTCCGCACTCATTCGAGATGTGTCAATAAATGTCAATAAATCGCTAGCCCGAGCGATTGCGCCGCGCAGTCTACTCAGACGTACCGATCTCGGGCCCTACCGCTGGTGTCCTTGAAGACAGCGGGAGCACTCTCCCTTGCGGGAGAGATACGGTTGTTGATAGCCAGCGATACGTATCGATGACTTACGAGCGCACGCTCGGACTTCGTTCAAGCGACAACTGGCTACTTCCGCTCTGTTTCTACGTTCGTCCGTGACAGGAGCTTTGCTTCAAGCTTGAACACTCTGTGGAGGACGTCACGTTGACTGGACATCGCGCACCTCAGCTCGCCCTGTACATTGGTGAGCTTGCTTTCGATGCTCATGAAGCGAATATCGATGCTGTCCGACATATCCTTCTGCTCCATGACGCATTGGGCCACAGGAATGTAAAACTCGTGGAGACGCTCGGCGTCGGTCTTCGCCTTCTTCTTGGCAACGTCCTCGAGTCCTCGGATGGTATGATGCCAAACTTTGGCCTCGGGAAAGTACGAAACTGAACTTCGGTTCAATCGCCTAAGCCGTCGTGGTCGTCTGGCCGCCTCGATGGACGGTTGGTTCTGAACTGCGTGTGTGTGTTCGATGAACAGATGGGTTCTCCGCATCAAGGAAACATCGACTGGCGAGCGCTTCAAGAGTCGTCTTGTGGCCAAGGGCTTCAGTCAGCAATCCGGAGTAGACTTCGATGAGACTTTCTCTCCAGTGGCTCGGTATGGTACCGTTAGACTGCTGATAGCAATTGCGGCGGAGAGGAACATGCATATGAGGCAGTTCGACGTGAAGACGGCCTTTCTGTACGGGTTGCTTCAGGAGGAAGTGTTCATGGAGCAGCCGGAAGGCTTCGGTGACGGATCGGATCGTGTGTGCCGGTTGGAGCGGGGTCTTTACGGCCTGCGTCAGGCTCCGAGATGTTGGAGTCGTCGCTTCGCTCACTTCATGACTAGCCAGAAATTCAGGATCAGCACAGCGGACCCTTGCCTCTTCTTCAGGCATCGTGACGGCCACTCGATGTTTGTGACAGTCTACGTTGACGATGGCCTGATAGTCACGGACAGCGAAACTCATTGTCGAGAGTTTCTGAAAACCCTGGAGAGGGAATTCAAGATCACTGTCGGGGATCTCACAAACTACCTTGGGATTCAAATCGACCAGCAGAAAGGTCGGGGAACCATCATCAGCCAGGAGAAGTATACGATGAGAATATTGCAAAGATTCGGGATGGAAGCGTGTAATCCGGTATCGACCCCAGCTGAGCGTGAAGGGAAGGAGCAAGAGGATTCGGGGCCGACAGACCAGCCCTACCGGGAGGCAGTGGGATGCCTGTGTGGCGAACCGATTTCTAGGTACGACTGCGGTCGATCCCAAGCAGGGATCGGAACAGTTCCAGAGAGCGGGCTGGAAAGCCACGCTACCAGTGTATCGATATTCCAGAGTGTATTAGAGCTCAGTCAGAGCAGAGAGATAGGGAGATGATAAGAATAAAGAGCGCCAGAGCCGTCTAGCGGAATTCAGGTGAACCAGGCAGTCGTCTGCAAGCACTGCAGGTTTGCAAGTGCAACGGGATCGTAGCTGCGTGCGCGACCCCCCCAGAAATCTCATAGAAAACCGGTTCCCTGAACTTCACGAGGAAGGCCGCGGCCGTGAAAGGTGTCATTCGAGTGGTGCTTTCAATTCCCAAGGGTGCTCAGGGGGGGGTTTTCTACAGTGGTGTCAGAAGTAACGAGAACCTTAGCCGAACGTGAGCGTGGCGGCTATCCTGCGGGAAAATCTCGACGGAAAACGAAACATACGAATCCATCATGGCTGAGGCAGGACCGAGACAATCAGAAGACAAACCGACCTGGGAAAACAGGCATCAGAAGGGCAATCTGCGGAAGAAATACTTGATAATCAACGGAGGGAACTAAGACTGGCGAGGTCATTGGTATCGAAGGCATCCAAGCGAGTTCGCGAGATCGTCGTGAAAGAATCCTCTCCGAGGACAATCGCGCAAGTCAAAGCTGCTCTACACGAATTGGTGGAATTATCGAGACGGTTAGCCGCGGCTACCAAAGCAGTGATCGAGTCAAGAAGATTATCGCTGGAGTCGCGAGAAGCTGAAATTGCCAAAGAGCTCGACTACGAAGAAAAAATAGCCGAAATCAAGTTCGATGTCGGGGCTTTTCTGCGAGAACATGACCCAGACGCGTTTGCGGACGAAGGCTCCCGACGAGATTCCAATTCAGTTCAAGACGAACAATCAACGTTGGAGCAACCAGGCAACGGATAAACTCAACGATGACAAGCAGCGGGACAGGTCCCGAGAACCACATGGAAAGAAGTTGGAGAACGCGTTCCCAAGTTCGATGGGAACGTCATAAAATTCAGCCGATGGAAGGACGCATTCGTGCTACACATCGATTCGAAAGACTGGGACCCATTGGAGAAATACGAGCTCATGTTGAAAACCCTAGTTGGTCGGGCAGCGAGAGCCATCTCAGGGTTTGGAGTCACCGCCGACTGTTGAGATTTCCCTCTTTGGTACTGTGTGATACGTGAACCATTGCGCATGCTCAGAATATCTTATATAAGCCCAAGCAGCCCCTCCAATAAACTCTCTTTTTCTCTCTGTACAACGCTTCGTTATTTTGCTGCCATTCTGTACAGGTTATGGGCCCAGTACATTGCGGAATCTAACGGACAGCGATCACGGTGAATCAGGTGCAACGAAAGATGGATAAGCTGCAGGTTGCTAAGTTTGACGGCAAGCATGATTTCATCGTGTGGAGAATTCAAGTTCAATCCTATTTGGAAGCGAACAACTGGTTCGGTACGATCAACGGAGCTCTCAAGAGGACTGACGAGAGTGCAAGCGAGTGGATGAGGTCAGAAGCTAAAGCCAAGGCAGTTATCCTCAACTCCTTAGAGACGTCTGTCGTTCGAACGGTTATGAATCTCAAGACGGCGGAAA
>NW_003804554.1:0-2544 GCF_000255335.2 Galendromus occidentalis
GAATATCTTATATAAGCCCAAGTCGCCCCTCCAATAAACTCTCTTTTTCTCTCTGTACAACGCTTCGTTATTTTGCTGCCATTCTGTACAGGTTATGGGCCCAGTACATTGCGGAATCTAACGGACAGCGATCACGGTGAATCAGGTGCAACGAAAGATGGATAAGCTGCAGGTTGCTAAGTTTGACGGCAAGCATGATTTCATCGTGTGGAGAATTCAAGTTCAATCCTATTTGGAAGCGAACAACTGGTTCGGTACGATCAACGGAGCTCTCAAGAGGACTGACGAGAGTGCAAGCGAGTGGATGAGGTCAGAAGCTAAAGCCAAGGCAGTTATCCTCAACTCCTTAGAGACGTCTGTCGTTCGAACGGTTATGAATCTCAAGACGGCGGAAAATATGTGGGAAAGGCTGAGCACTATCTACGAATCTCGTTCCAAACTCTCCGTGAGCCTTCTGAGACAAGAGTTCTACTCATACCGAATGACTGACTCTATGGATATGGCTACCCATATAGCTAATGTGGAGTCGATGGTTCAGAGGCTGAGCGATTTGGGGAAGGAAATGGAGGAGGACGAAGTGATTTCGAAGCTGCTCCAGTTACCCAGGAAGTATCATGGTTTGGTTGCGGCTTGGGATGCTGTGGACGAAAAGCTGCAAACGAGGGAAAATCTCATCCCGCGAATGCTGAAGATGGAAAAGCTCGAGAAAGATCCTCCAGTAGCTCAGGAAAACGAAGCGTCCGTGGCGCTGGCTGTGAAGCAAGTTCGGAAGAAGTTCAGCGGTGTATGTTACTTCTGCGGCAAAAGTGGTCATAAGAAAAATCGATGCCAGAAGTACCGTCAAAGTAAAGGCGGACAAGCGTCGGTGTCAGCCCCTAGTCCTAAGCCTAAGCCAGACGCAATGACTGTCGCCAGTCAGTCGTCGCAGGATGATCTGATATTCAGCGCCAAGTGCTCATCTGGACAGAAAGACGAGGAATGGCTAGCTGATACAGGAGCTGCAAGACACATGTGCAATCGCAGGGACTGGTTTTCCGATTTCCATGAGCTGACCAATAAGCATCCATTCTATTCTGCCAGCGGCCATGTCATCTACGGAACCGGGGTGGGCACGATTCCTCTCGAATGTTTCGTGTCTGGTCGTGCTCAGAAGGCTGAGTTGAGAGAAGTGTTGTTCGTTCCCGAAGTGAAACAGAATTTGATCTCGGTCGGTAAATTGACTGACAGAGGATTGGAGGCACACTTCTCAGCTCAGACAATGTCAATCACTCACGGTGGGAAAGTCGTCGCCGTCGGAAAAAGAGAAAGCAACAGGCTATACCGAATTGATTGCCGAGTTCTCAAGGTTGAAGCTGTAACGAAGACCTCCTGCATGACAGTGTCTTCGAGTCGACCGCAGTCCTTGGTCGTTTGGCACGAAAGACTTGGGCACGTGAATTATCGAACTCTCGAGAAAGCAATCGAACGTGGAGCTTTCAGTGGAGTCGAAGTTCGAAAATCTGTCAAGTCACCGAAATCTCGACCAAGCTGTGAAGCCTGTTTCATGGGTAAGCAAGCTCGGCTACCCTGTTCCTTCGGACAAGCGTGCTTCGAAGTGCGGCGATCTTATCCGTTTCGATATCTGTGGACCCATGAGCACACCCTCGATGTCTGGGCGAAGGTGGTTGGCGATTTTTGTGGATGATTACAGTGGTTTCTTATTCGTATATTCTCTTCGGGAGAAGAGCGAGATTTACGAAGCCATGCAGTCAATTATTGTGGAAGCTGCATCCTGTAATCATTCAATCAAAGTTGTGCGCAGTGACAACGCATTGGAATTCAAGTCCGCGAAAATGGTTGCGCTGCTCAGGGATCGCCTAATCAAGCAACAGTTCAGTACACCTTACGTTCCTGCTGCGAATGGAAGAATCGAGAGGCAGAATCGAACGGTTATCGAATGCGCTCGTACGATGCTAACTTCTGCCGGTTTACCGAAGACGCTGTGGGCTGAAGCAGCCGTCTCGGTAAACCGGCAGAAGTTAGCATCGTAAATTGGAATCTTAGAATTCTTTTGAATTTGAAATTGGTCAAAATTTTGAAAAATTCAAGAATTCTTCGCTAGATTTCTTCAGCTAATGATCTCGAGATCATGCAGTGTGACGTCACCACTGCGTTCCTGTATGGAGACCTCGATGAAGAGATCTTTATGGTTCAGCCAGAGGGTTACCAAGACGGAAGCGGAAGAGTGTGTAAACTACAGAGATCTCTCTATGGGTTGCGCCAGGCTCCACTTCAATGGCACAAGAAGATAAGCTCGGTCCTACATAAGCTGAAGTTTCGTCGATGCCCTCACGACCCTTGTGTTTTCGTGCGAGAGAGTGACAATATGTATTTTGCTCTCTATGTGGACGACGGATTGTGTATTGGTCGGTCAATCAAAGTCATCAATGACTTCCTGTCATCTCTCAAGGATTTCTTCAAGCTCACCTCACATGAAATAAGGTGTTATGTCGGTCTAGAAATCGTTCGTGACAGGTCGAAGCGAACCTTGAAGATTCATCAAGG
>NW_003804555.1:0-4765 GCF_000255335.2 Galendromus occidentalis
GCCGCCCGGGGCGACGATCGAATTTCGCCGCCCCTCCAATTCGTGCTTGCGCTCTTCAGGGGGTCAGGCTAACACTTCTGCGTTGGAAGTTTTCAAGAATCGAGTTTAAGGAGCTTCAATCGTTTCCTTGGATAGAAAATTCAGACGATGGAGGGAAAACAAAGCACAAGTATATTATTCATGGGTTTCTTTGATGTCACATTGAAGGTTTCAAATGAGTCTTCTATCATTAGATGAGTAGCGGGCATAGTTTTCCGCAAACTCCTGAATGACATCTTCGAAATCGATCTCGTCGGTGAGCTTATGCTCAATAGATAGTATCGCAAGACTGTTGAGACGCGAGGCTCCCATGGTAGATCGCAAATGATTTTTTATCAGCTTTAATTTAGAAAAGCTCCTTTCACAGGAAGCGACGCTGATTGCTAGGGTTAGGAAGATTCGAAGCAGGACCACTATATTCGGCAACGAGCTTCCAAGCGCATACCTCTGAATGAACTGTAAGAGCTCGAAAGGACCTTTTGTCCTGATTTGAGCTTGTTCTTCGTCGTCGGCTGACGCAACAAGAGTCTGAAGCCGAACTCTTTCGAATACGAAAAGTTCCAAGTCGATGTCCTTTGAATGTTCCTCTAAAGTACAAAGGTAGTCAGCGTTCAGAAGGTTTCGCGGGATCAGGAATTCATATTTCTCGGCAATCGAGTGAATCTGATTGAACCGCGACTTGACTTCTTGAGTAATCCTGTCCATTGAGGCATACATGTCGCGTCGTATCTCTTGACTATAAGATAGCGAAGCGTCGTTCCGTCTCGTAGGTTTGCTTAATGGAATCTCTAGCTCTCCACACGTTTTCTCCGCCATCGTCAGAGCTTCCTCGACGAGCGTATCTCGGTTCTGGGTGAGGAAAAACTCGAGTGCTCTCAGTCGCAAGTCGCACTGGTGCAGATCCAGCCCCTTCGTCTGAAGATAGCATTGAGTGGAGTTGATCTCTCTCAGAACAGGATCCCACAAATTCAGGAAGACTAAGAAGTGGTGAGTCTGCAGAGCCCCAAGCAAGACAGCGGCGTCACCTCTGGTTGCAGCGTTCTCGACTTCAGTTGTGAGCTTCTCCAATACACCAATGATCCCAAGGTAGTGCTTCTTCACTGAACCAACAGCATCACCTCTCGCACTCCATCGAGTCTCGATCAGCCGCTTGAGGCTTCCTGCTACTGCGGTCAGCGCACTCCAGCGATGAGTCGACGAGGAGAAGAAACAAAACAGCTTCTCAATTACCCCGAAAAATGACACGGATCTGACTGATGCCGAAGCTGCGTGGACCCCGGCCAAGTTCAGAGAATGATTGCTGCAAGCAACAAATTCTGCTCCCGGATTTATATCTCTGATGCGCTTCTGAACGCCTGACCGATGTCCAGACATGACGGCGGCATTATCATACGCCTGGCCTCTACAGTGTTGTATATCGAGACCGTCCTTCTCAAGACTCTGCAGTATCATGGAGTGATGCCGGCCGCGTCCTTTTTCTCTGTTTCGATAAAACCGACGAAAGACTCCGTCACTTTGACTTCCTTGCCGTCCAAGATGACGTATCGCAGAACCTGACTCGTTTGGTCCTTGTGCGACAGATCAGGTGTGCTGTCGAAGATCATAGTGAAATATTTGGCAGTCTTGACCCGCTCAATTATTTTTTGCCGAACGCGTTCACCGAGTTTTTCGATGAACTTGTTCTGCGTTCTGTTCGAGAGATAAGTAAGTTGCCTCGATTTCGACAGCTGGACCCTTACGAGGTGCTCTCGCAAAACCGGATCGTACTTGGCTACCAAATGAACAAGCTCCAAAAAGTTCCCTCGACTGGAGTCTCCTCCAAAATCGGAGTCGTACTTCTGCTGCTCAAAATGACCTCGGAATGCTTGATTCTGCTTCGCGAGGTACTTCACTATGTCCAGCAGCCTCTGCAGAACTGCCTCGAGTTTCTCCGTTTCCATCTCAATCTGTCTTCGCCTATGATCGTCTATCGTCGCATTCTTCTCGAGTCTCATGCGCATCTCGTCCCATTTCGTGACCGCATCCTGATGAATGAAGCTTATCTCGTGTTCGCGAACCTTGGGGTTCAACTTCCACCATTTGGAGAAACCGTCGATCGAATTGAAACTGGATGTTTTCCCCCCGGCGAAAAGCCGGCAGCAGAAACAAAAGAGAGCCGACCTCGCAGGTGAATACAGCATCCAGTTTCTCAAGACTCTCTCGTTGTCCGAATCTCTGCGAAAGAACCATTCTCGCGAGAGATTACGACCTCGACCTTTGGTGGCCTGGCCAGGGCGCGTCGCGCTCTCGAAATCGAAATCCAGGTTCTGAAGATCAGAAGATCCACGACTAACTAGCTTCCTGCGGAGCGCAGCATCGATTCCCTCTGGCCAAGTGCCGATGTCATCGAGGAGCGAACCATCATGGCCTCGAATATCGTCGTCCTCTTCACTCGAATCGGACAGACTGTGCACAGAAGCTCCACCTCGCTGATCGATGGTATACTCCGCAAGGACATCTTCCTTGGTGAGACTTTGGCTTTGCTCAGGGATAGCTTCGACCTCTGCAATGAGATCGACTCGGTTCTCTGCAGAAGACGTCTGTGAAGACACGGCGATGCCGCTCTGATAAGTTGGGGTTTCGACTCTATCATTCGCCTCCCCGGACGTTTCAGCGGTACCTCCTTTCGGTAGAAGATACTTCAGAAAACTCCCTCTTTGTTTACTCAACGATTCCTCTATAGTCTTGCGCTTCTTCCGATAACTAGCCCCACTCTCTTTCTTACGTTTCATGTTTCCGAGAATCCGTGCAATCTAGAAAAAAAAAGAATCGAGAACACTCAGCAAGCCGAATTCGAAGAGCGACTATTCATGCGAAATCCAATGACGGATTCGATATGAATGGGGACCACACAGATCGCATGAGCGGCGTCACCTTGCTACCGGAGGAGACGTGTTCTTGGGGGTCTTTTTTCGCAACGGGGAACGGTTCTCCAGAGCAGCTGGGCGAGGAAGAGGACTGTTTCTCCCGGGAGTAGCGCATCCGAAGGATTCTCGGAAGACCTTGTTCCATCAGGTCTCTTTTGGAAGCTCCAGAGAAGCATGAGATGGTTCGAAAGAAAGGATATGACAGCGACGACCCGACGCGGTGTCGCCGATGATTTCTGCTGCGCATACCTACAATCACAATCGCGATTCGCGATCAAATCAAAACAATAGCACCACTTTCGATACGAGAGCCCGCGAGTGCATGAATGTCCTCGCCAGGACCACGAATCGACACCGGGAGACGCTGGGGAATGACCTTCTGAACTGGCGCCCCGACCACCATAAACAAAGCTGGAGCGAAACTCTCTAAAATAAAATAAAAAAAACATGATAGAACCTCAGAATGCCGCCCCCTAGAAAGTGCCGCCCGGGGCGGACCGCCCCCTCCGCCCCCCCACTTGCACGCTACTGCATGCGGATGCGACTTACAACATAAGCCCCACGAAGCTGTGCTCGCAGATTTTCTGCATCCACGGAAACTGGAATGTGTGAGTTCCCTTTCTGCCGAATTGATCATGCTTTCTCCCTTTGTCCTTGCGCTCATCCGCCGATGTATGTAGTATCTCCAACGCGGAATCTCCTTCCTCCAGACGGGACTTGTCGCAATGGCTCTCATGAAATCCGCTACGGCGGAAGCGTACGAAGAAGTGTGCCGGTGTCTGAAACCGGTAGTCCCGGGCCTGACTGTCCCCGCTTACATGGGCGACTACGATCAGGCGATGCGAGCAGCCGTTGCTGAGGAATTCCCGGGAGCTCACATCTACGGATGCCACTTCCATTACGCACAGAGCCTGGTGAGGTACGCGCGGAGGTCAGCTGTGGGCTTTGGCCGAGACGTTCGTCAACGAGGTGATGTATCAGACTCCTTATTATCCTTCTGTGCGCTTCCTCTCCTCCCACCTGAGCACATATTACCAATATTCCAATCATCGATGGAGACTGTCGGTCCTGCGGGGATTTCTATTTTCAGAGCACCATGTCGAACGAACAACTCAGTGGTGTCTAACAACGCCGTTCTCAAACGCACAATAGGAATTCACGGACCAGTCTGGGAACTCATCGGTAAGTGTCTGTGGACCCGAATGGTAGGCTTTATGGATAATGGAAGTTCCCCGACTAATTGTGAGTCTTTCAATTTCAGCATGCTTCACGGAGATGGCGCAGCACGTCCATGTCGACTATAACACCAGTCTCAGAGGAGCGTCGGCGATCCGCTCCGTGCCCAGCAAGGTGACGGTCCTCAATGAGGGAATGGTCAACTCGGCTTGGGATCGTCTGGAAACAGGACTCATCACTCATCACTAGGGATGGGAATTCTATGAAACGCATATTTTAAGGCATATCCGCATATTTGGGGGTTTTCGGAGCTTAACGCATATTTCGATATTTTCTGTATATTTGAGCATATTCAGTCGTCCCTCGCCATGGCGAGAGCTCCGTCTCTCAGCCGGGACTTAAAATTCATGCTATGGCTCTATCTAAGCTTTCGGGACAGTGACAGCTTATTCTCATAGAGATAATTGGATACAATCGACTGCACTATCGGAGACCTTTCCATTGAATCTCAGCGAAAAGTAGTAGTTTCGATATATCCGAATGAAGTTCGTGGGGCTGCCTCCGAGTCGGACCGCACACAGACGATATGGAAGCACGCTGTATCGCTAACGTGCACTTGCAGGTCACGGCGTGGCGTTCCAGCG
>NW_003804555.1:5431-6942 GCF_000255335.2 Galendromus occidentalis
CTTTCTTTAGAGAGGTCCACGCATATCGTGGAGAATTTACGGAGAAAAATGGAACTGCTCCCCGCGGATCTTCGAGCGATTTCTCGGAAGTTCGAGAATGTTATCGATGGGAATACCGGCTTTGTTGAGCTGTGCCGAATACGGGATGTCATGCGAGGTGAGGTTGTAGACGATCTGGCAAACATTCCCGTCGAAGACCTCCTCGTCCTCAAATTCGCTCCCATTGTGTCTTGTGAAGTAGAGCGAACGTTTTCTAGGTACAAAAACATCTTCCGCGACAACCGACACCGGTTTCTCTTCGAAAATCTTAAAAAATTCGTTATCGTCGCGTGTAACCAAACTCAGTGAGTAGAATTAGTCGAACGTGACCTTCTTTAAATTGGACAATTAGCGAGAGTTAAATAAAATAGGCCGATGGTTGCGCATATTTTGAAGCATATCCGGTCCTTTTTTTCGATCATAACGCATGCATATTCCAGATTTTTTTACGCATATTTTTCCCATCCCTACTCATCACCCCTCGGATGCCGATTTCAAGGCTGGAGTACAGATCGAGTGCCGGTGAGTCTCTTCCCGATAATTCAAAACGCGGATGTAGAGGCTTCATAGCTTACTTGACGGATTTAGCAATAATTCACCCTCCTCGTGATCTTCCAGCCGACGTCCGCGAAGGCATGCTGCAAGATGATCCCCCAGCTGAAGGTGAAGCCCTCCGAGAAGAAGAACAAGAGCCGATCGACGAGGATGATTTGGACAGCTGGTTCGCGGAGCTTATGGTGCTAGCAGATACCGTCGAAGACGGCCAACCTGGTCCGTCTCATTCCGGGAATCCCGTTATCAATAACGTTGAATGGTTTTAGGTAGTCTCATTGGTCAGTATTCATACTGATAGGTAGAAACGTCTCTCTGGTCTTCCGATTATGTGCTATACAGAAGTATGGGGAGGCACAAGGATTCGATCTACAACAAATAAGAGCGATTATAATCAATAATCAAGATCTAGAGAAGACTCCTCCAACATCCGGTAATTAGTATTGACGACTGAGATCCTAGCCACGAAACCTCAGCCTCATTGAAGATCGGAGGATCATCTACGGGATGACACCGACCAAGTTGGTCGACTTCTCGAGAGAACAGGACGCCATGCATAAGTTGGAGAGGGGGGGTGCATATCATCTACTTCTTCTCGACATATTTCAATGCAATTCGTTATAGTTCTCCGATCCACCCTTGCCTGGGGTCGCTTTGGCGCGGTTGATGTGAGAAGCTGATGAAAAACTTCAATTAAGAATGCTCTCTGTACAACACGGAGATATCGATTCCGGAATGAGGGGCCAGTTGAGGGTTTTCCCGCACGCAGTCATAGATCGATGCGATCCGGAGAGAGTGAGCGAGGTCGCCTCTCAGGTTGATACAGATGAGGAAGAAGGCATTTGCAGTCGACGATATATTCTATACCGGACCTATAGGTCTCTGATAAACCCTCTCTTTGTTTCCGCCCTCTCCCTCAA
>NW_003804555.1:6962-19649 GCF_000255335.2 Galendromus occidentalis
AAGTATGGACCCCGAGAAGGCGCGTCATCATTTTTGGTCGTCTGGCCCCCTCCAAAACTCTAGTGCCCCCCCCAAAAAAATCCTGTGCGCGCCCCTGCTACCTAGACAGCCTTTGATGCGGGTAGAATCCTCGCTGTTTTCACCTTCTCCCTCAAAAAAAATGGCCGCCGGCCTTTGTTGTGATGTAAGATTATCATTCGGGGAGGACCCTGGTTTTCGCTCGCAATCAGGGACATGCTCATTCTCGGCTCGGAGAATCCAGGCTCCTAAGATTCCTGACTTCTGAGAATTCTGGCTTTTGAGAGATCTGGCTTCTGAGAATTCTGGCTTCTGAGATTCAGGCTACTGGAATTCTGGCTCCGGACAATTCCGGCCTCTAAGATTCTGGCTTCTGAGAACCTGGCTCTTGGGGCGATACCGAGGAGAATGGAGTAATCAGGACGAGCGGATCGACCCTCAGAGATATACATATGTAGTGCTGGACGGGCTTCAAAGAGAGAAACGGTGAAGGAACGAGAATTTGACGGAAATGAGCATAGAAGATGGAAAAGAGCGGAGGGAAAAGGGAAATGAGGGAAACTAAAGCGAGGAAAAATCGGAAATACGCGCAAAGAGGCGAACATACAGAACGCTGAGGAGCACGGTATGCTCGTGGCAACGCGCGACGGGCACGGCTAGTGTCGTATGAAAACACGTTTCTGAGGAACGATAGGTGCAAATTCATTTATTTATGGTTCTCGCAATTGGCCGAGATTGCTATTCGGTATGCTCGACTGTGGGTGCTTTCAGACTCCTTCATGATTATAATTATGGTCGCCGGCATGAGGCAGGTTCGCCGCGTGGTCGCATTCGATTGCCGGATCTTCCATCCACTCATCCCAAGAAGGGAGGAAATCGTCCGCGTCGTCCTCAAGGGAAAGACCGTGGTGCGCCGCGACTGGAAAGTCGGGGAAAAGATTAGTCACATCACGTTAGTCAGGATGATGCTGAGGTCAAGAATGGAAATTCAAGTGCATTCTCCGAGCTTACCTCCTCCTGAGCGGTATTCCACGCGGTCGATGGAATATCGCCTTCAAAGTCGCAATGTCGTGATGAATCGCCGTCCTTGTACTTTCTGTACGTATCTCGTGGTCTGAGTAGACAAGCAGCCACCAAATGTGGACTTTCCGTTGGAGGAGGTGCATTTGATCGATTGCTTGAAAATGGAGCAGATCCTGTGGGAGTCCCGGCGGATCGAGGAGATTCGCCGTGTAGAGAGCACCATGACTTCGACAGTTTTTGCTGAGCTCACGGACGCCTGCGGATCTTCGGCAGATTCAGGCTCTTGGCACCTGGCCAATTCTTCGACGACGTCTCATCGCTCCAGGAGAGCGACGGGACCGTCACTTAGCCTCGCTAGAATATCTTCAAAGGCCGAGATCGGAGAAATTTCTTCGAGATATCTGCTAGTTTGCGATGTGAACCCTCGGCGTTCAAGGATCCGAGCGCTGACGAACCGGCCAAGGACTTCGCCAAATGTTGGATCTTTCGCCTCCAGAGCTTTCAAGAGAGTCTGCGATAGAATGATGTATCACTTTTCACTTTAAATGTGCGAGGTCAGCTCTTCCCCCGGGAGAGATGAGAATTATGAATTAGTCCTAACATTAGGCCTAATTCAAGACTTGTGAAGTGAACTGCGTACGAAGAAGTAGTGAGTCGAATGTCAATAATTCCGGAGAGAATAATCAGAGAACAATAGAATTTGAAGCAGGGGCCTGCTGATCATATCTTGATGACGTGAACTGATCAATCACTAGAGGAGGTAGATCTGTGATATTTCGATCTCAGAATAATGATCTCGCTCAACTCCTCCGTCATGTTCACGCGACAGCGGCTCCGTGCACGAAGCCCCACGTCTCACCATCTTTCTGGGCTACCGCTCGTGCCAAATTGATCAGCTGCTCTTGATAGCGAGCCGGATTAACTGTTTCACCCGGCTGTAGAAGTTCAAAGTAGATTACTCCTCGCATATCCCACCAGACACACAGCATCAATTTTTACCGAACCTGTTCGGCCCGTGGACCGGTGGACCGGGCTCACCTGGGTTGACCTCAGCTGCCTTCCGCCCGCATTGTCGTACAGGATCCATTTTTCATCGCCGGTTTTCATTTGGAAACTCATTTTCTCGTACCGTGGGAGCAGTGCTTTGCACACGGTCAGACGGGTTTTCTTCTGCGCCTCTGAAAGTTCATGAGGCACCCACCGTCCGAGTTTCCGGACCCTTCCAAGAGCGTTGAGCCATCTCGAAATGGTTGCCCGATCTACATTCAGATGGGCGGCGAGCTCTTCCTGGGTCCGTGTGCTGTCTTCTTTCAGTAAACCCTCCAAGGTGTCGTCTCTCAACTTCTTCGGGGGTCTACTATGAGGTTCATTCACGAGGTCGAATTTGCCTTTGTTGAACGTCGCGTTCGACTCAGAGAATGACTGCCGTAAGCCTCTACGAGCAAACGGTGCGCTCCTGGCGCATTTTTTCTCTCACGGTGAAATGTCGAGAGTGTTCCGCGCAAAACGGCTTTTTCCCGGGCGTAATGACTCATTCTCGGCGATGCATCAAGTATGCTCGTGATTGCACGTATCGGAACCAATAAATTGTACGTTGGAAATCCAAATTCAATAGGTGAACGATATCCCATGCTCCCGCCGAAAAATTCAAATCATAGCGGAAACCCGGGCTGTTCTAACGAATCGTCCGGTTTTATATGCAGAGACCTGGTATTGGAGGAAGTTCGCGACAACTTCTATATCGATGACTTATGCGCCGGAGCTTTCTCGGTCAGGGAGGCTAGGGAGACTTTCGACAAGCTGGTAGATGTCTCCGCAAAAGGTCATCTTCCTTCGAACAAGTTCGCGACTAATAATGTTCAAGTAGCCCAGCACATGAAGTCTAAATCAGGCGCCGATCGCTCCAACTCCTATGATGGAAAAAGCAGCGAAGGTCCTAGGGGTTTCGTGAAACCAAAGAGAGGCCCGCTTGTCCATCGCTGTCGAGGGAGTTCTCGGCTTTCTGTCATCCAATCCGTCGACGAAACGGAATATTCTCAAGGGTTCAAGCCAGATCTACAATCCGGCGGGCTTTCTCGCTCCGATCACAATCAGTTTCAAAACTCTTACTCAAGTGTTATGGTCGCGAAAGGTAGTCTGGGACTCCGTTCTATCGGGTGAGCCCAAAGATTGGTACGATGAGGCAGTCCATAAACTTCAATATGCCAGTCAGATCTCGGTGGAAAGAGCCTTGTTCACTTCGAACGGCGTCGCCGTAAGGAGAGAACTTCATGTTTTTGCTGACTCCTCTCACAGGCCAGAGTTGCGCCTCGGAACGGAAATGGACTATTCCCAGCTTGGAGCTTGCTGCAGCGGTCATAGCCGCTCGACTCGCTAGGAACGTGCAACGCTGTCGGGGTGTCGATCTCGACGCGAAATTCATGTGTTCGGATAAGTCTTCGGTCCTAGGCTGGATTCGGGACAATCCAGAGCGATGGAAGCCGTCGTCTGCAACCGTATTAAAGAGATTCAGTCTCTGTCGGATGTCAGTTCATGGAGTTTTATCAGATCGGTGGAGAATCCGGTAGATCTCGACAGTCGTGGTTCTGCGATAGATTCCGATCAACTCAGAGAGTTCTGGCTCAAGGGACCAAAGTAGCTCGCCACTCTGCGGAAGCCGGAACCTTATTCTCTCAATCAGGGTTAGCCGCTCGAAGTCGTTAGTGAACGAAAAGCCATCGTTTTCGCTTCGGTCGCCGTTAGCGCTCCGGCCCCGCTACTCGAGAGGAAGCTTTCGTCATGGCCGAAAACAGTCAGGGTCCTCGCTCACATGCTCCGCTTCGGTTCCAAGGCCGAGAGAGCTAGCAGGAAACCCGACAAGGTCATCGACGCGGTGGAGTTCGAAGCAGCTGAGGAAACCCTCATCAAAAATATCCAGGCACAGCACTTTTATGCCGAAATATCCTCGAAGTGCAGAGACATCCCCGAAAGCAGCAAACTCCATCAACTCAGCCCATTCATCGATCAAGACGGTTTTCTGCGGTGTCGCTCTAGGCTCGAGGAGTCAAGCGAACTCTTACACGGAGAAAAGTTTCCGATCGTCCTGGCGGTGATCCCTCCGTTCAGCTGTCGGTTCCTTGGATTCGAGCTGCGACGCGACGTGCCTACACTCGGGCGGCGTCGCGGCAATCCTACACGAACTGAAAGAGGGTTTCTGGTTCTACGAGCGAGGAGGGTTGCCAGATCGGCGGTGATGGGCTGCAAGACTAGTCTGCGCTTCACGGTGCAACAGGCCAGCGAGCCGATCTCGCCACTTCCGGCCTTCAGGATAGAGACCTATAGTCCTTTTTCCCTTGTCGGCGCGAACAATGCCGGACCAATCTTCTACCTTTCGGACTCGAAAGTAAAGAAGAAGTCCTATGTATTACTCTTCGTCTGCGCCGTCACAAGAGCGGTGCGTCTGGAACTCGTGTCGGATCTATCGACCGAGGGATTTCTGATCGCTCTCCGCAGATTTCTGGCTAGAAATCCGAATGTACAACGCATTTTTTCAGATAATGCGCGGAACTTCCAAAAGGCCGACAAGGAACTCAGGCTACTCTTCGATCACGCCAAAGCGACGGAAACCAGAGAGTTTCTCGCCAACAAAGGTGTCGAGTGGCAGTTTTCGACGCCGCTCTCTTCCTGGCACAACCATTGGATCGAAAGAAGTGATACTTCTTTCGGTGCAGGTGATGAAATGTCCGTTAAGGAAAGTGCTGCGCACTCATCAGCTGAAGTTCCGAGAGTTGGAGACTATTCTCGCGGAGATAGAGAGAATGATGAACGATCGCCCTATCTCTGCGATAGTAGTGGATCCTCGCTCTCTCCCTCCGATTTGCTCCACGGCTACACGTCTCGGGCTCAGCTACCGGAGACAAAGCAAATCATCGCGGAGTCCGAGGCCGCGTCGGCAATCGTTTTCTCGGCTCGCTGGAGATCCCAGCAATCAGTCCTCAGAGGTTTCTGGAGAGAGTTCAAAACTCAATATCCGCAGTACCTACGATTTGCTCACTACAACAAACCGGAAAGCTCTCGTCCACTGGCGGTCGGAGACGTCTGCACTCTTCAGGCAGACAAATCCTCAAGATCGTTCTGGCCACTATGCGTCGTTACGAAAACTTTTGGCGGTGAGCAGTCGGATCGACGAAGGAGGTCGTGCGAAGTCAAAACTAACACAGGCCAAATTCTCCGGCGACCGATCGACTCGCTCTACCGACTGTAGACGGAAAGTTTTTAGAATCGTCAAAGTCGAAGATAGATAATTCAGCTCCTAATTCAGGAGAAATTATTTGTTAGAGAGTGCCGGCAGAGAACGAGTGAATCAACTCACAAGTGCATGAAATATATTGTATTTATTTAGATTTCTTCCATGTTCTCTCGGTGTCTGCGTACACCTCTTCGTCCGTCACCCCAAGCGATCGGAACCGCTTCACAGTTGCCGGGGGGAGTGTCACCGAGTCATACAGTAATTCCATCAATTAGGTAGTCTCGGAGAGTTTCATTCAATAACAGACAACGATCCCGGAGGTCTATCGCTCTCCTCCCCCGGCGCAGAGCGTCGTGCTGTTGGCCGACAGCTCGTCGAGCTGCCGTGCTACAGCTCTGCGAATGTACGCTTCCGTCTCACCTGGCATCGCCAGCGTCGCCGGCATGCCACACACCGTCGCGCGCTCACACCGCGCCAGCCAGCCAGTGTAACTTGAACTCTCGCAGCGAACGGAGGCATCCGAACGCTCGAGGGGCGAGACGTTTTTCCGGAATCTGATCTATCCTACAGAAAGTGCGTTCTTCTCCTTTCTATTGCATTCAGCGACATTTCCCCACCGTGGGATTCGTCACACATGTCCTTAGTCTTCTTGACGTTGAGCTGCAGGAAATTCAGTCTACACCTATGGTCAATTGCAACGCCAGTAGTCGCTCGACTGCCCTGTTCAGCACAGGCAACACCGAAATCGGGCGGAAATCTCCGGTGTTGAGTGCTGACTTCACTTTTGGGATTGTAATGACTCGGGCTCTCTTCAGGCTGTTGAGATAGATAGAAGATTGTATGATTTTCTTAACGATGTCTCGGAGGGCGTAGCAATGACAGCACCACGCTAGCCGACATCCGGCAGACCGTCCCTATATGGTAACGAGCCGATGACGGCTGCGGAACTGCCTCTTTGCACCTCGATCGCCAAGCGTTGGGAGAGATATTCGGTGGCCCTAGAGTCGCCATCTCCTTGACTATACATCTCACCGTGGTCGCGAGGATACTGTCAAGGCCGGCAGATCGTCTTAAGGCAATCCAGCGGGCCATCTTCGCCTACCTGTTCGAAACAAAAGCTGACAGCGGGATCGTGACGGATATTCATAGTTGACAGCTCGGTATCTGGAGTCGATCGGGGTAGGAATATGCGCAGGATATGAAGTAGTTATTCGGTTCCCGGGCCCTCTCATCTCCTTCGATGTAATCACCGTCGTCGAGTATTTTCTCTGGCAGGACGGCGACGTCCCTCTGTTATGGTTATGATTGATCCTCGCTGATGTCTACACGTTTGCATTGTCTACATGAGCGAGCCTGGTCCAGGGGCGAGTTTCCTCAGCGGATCCTTCGGGTCTCATCCTCCCACTTCTCGAGCATTTTCTTCGTATCCTCCCAATCCCCCTCATCACCCACTGCAGTGGAGCCCAGTCTCCTGGCGTCCGTTTTGCGTTTCTCCCAGGACTTCCTCTTCCTCCATCCAATCGGATATTCTTGCCGCGATAATTTTCTTGAATAACCGATATAGGACGGTCGATATAGTTATGGGTCTGTATGTTTCGAGTACCCCTTTCTTCGAACTTGGCTTCTCAAGTAGTGATACTCTGCCGTCTCTCCAATTCGTGGGGACGGCTTCGTCGCCGTTGAGGATTCGGTTGAACAGTTTGGTTAGCCAGTTCACACCTTTCCCTTTCATATATTTGAGTGCTTTCGCCGGTATCTGATCGTCTCCGGTCGCAGTTTTCGTCGAAATCTGGCTCAACAGTTTTCCTATCTCGACATCATTCGTAGATATACCTGAGGGCCTACATCTAACCTCCGGCATCCTTTCCCAATCCATTGGTTGTGCCATCAGGATATCGCATCCTACGTCCGTGAGGTGTTGCTAAAGTGCCTCATTGGGTATTTCCCTCCCATCTCGGCTCTTTACCCGGATTGGTTCATCGTTCCGTTTATTATGTCGTGAGACATATCTCCAGAATCTCTTCGCCCTCTCACTCCGGAGTCCGTTCAGAATCTGTCTACTCAGACTCTCGTAACGTGTCTTTTCTTTCTCACTGACGGCCGCCTTCAGTTTGTTTTGCATAGTTCGGAACTCTATCTCATCAGTCCGATCGATTTCATACTAGCCGTGCTCGTCGCGCGTTGCCGCGACCCTGTTCGGCCTCTTTTTGGTGGAACGGTAGATCGCTGACTCAAAGCACACCCCCAAGAACCTTCGCGGAATCCGGGTGGACCATCAGACCACGATTGACGGCGATCCGCTGAACGGTTTGATAGTCTATAGCAGTGTTTCCCAAGAACGGGCAAGCGCCCAAATTTTTGGTCATGGCTTCTTTGACGGCAAGCACGGTCCATACGCCTCATTTCATGCTACTCAGCTGCAATACCGTCCGGCATGAGACGCTCAAGTACTCATTGAACAGATTGAAACACGGCATGCATCGGAAATAGCAGCTGGACGTCATGTCTTTGACGGCATCGGAATTTCAATCTCCCCTCCCCGATGTCTAAGTTTCGAAGTTGCCGCATCCATCGCAATTCGCGCTAGAAATCGAAAAACAGCCGTTATAACGGTCATTGATGATTCCTCAAGTTCGAAATCACATCAGGAGCAGTTGTGGAGACTACATCACGAATCACGAGTCTCTTATTCCGTAACAAGAAACATGATTGATTTTGAGGCGAAAAGACGCAAACTGGTTATCAACAAGCGGAAGTATCAGGAAAGATTTCTGCGATACGGATTCATCGCAGACACGAGAGATGAGTTTACACCTTTTTGCTTGATTTGTTTCCGGGGTTTCTCGAATGAATCGATGAGAGAAGAGCGTCTTAAGCTTCATCTTGAAACGAAGCACAGAGATCATGAAAATTCATCCTTGGAGCATTTCGAAGCTCTTCGTCAGCAATTCATGTTGCGAGCCAACTCCCCCTCGAGCGGAGATCCATCGAGCTCGATTTCTAAGTCGACAAGAGCGAGCGCGAATCGAGTTCAGGAGGCGAGCTTTGAGATCTCCTTGCTAATCGCCAAAGCTGGTAAGAACCATTCGCTGGGTGAGCAACTGATAAAACCGGCGATCTCTACTTTTTTGAGAACCGTGAACCAGGCAGACGATAAAGACGTGCGCGCTCTACCACTGAGCAACAACACTGTGTCGAGGAGAATCGACCGGATGGCGGAAGATGTCGAACTACAGCTCGTCGAGAAGTTGCGAAGTTGCACATTTTCTCTCCAATTGGACGAGTCGACTATACGGGATAGTGAGGCACTGCTCATGACCTACGTCAGGTACATCGATAACGAGGACCTACGAGGGGAGATGTTGTTCTGTAGAGCTCTGGAAACAACCACTACCGCAGAAGACATTTTCAGAGCCTTAAAGGAGTTCTTCGATGAGAATTTTATACCGCTGGAGAATATTGTTTCATGCGTCGCAGATGGGGCCCCGACCATGATTGGGAAGAACAAAGGCTGTTTGAAGCTGCTAAAAGATCTGAATCCCGAGATGCTCGTGATTCATTGCGTCATTCACCGCGAAAACCTCGTCGCTAAGAACTTGTCGCCAGCTCTACATCAGATCATGAGGGCCGTGATCAGATGCGTGAACAAAATCAAAGCAAACTCGAAGTCGGAGCGTCTTTTCAAGCAGCTTTGTCTGAACCTCCAAGAGAAGCATGTGCGACTTCTGATCCATACCGAAGTGCGCTGGCTTTCTAAGGGCAATTGCCTAAGAAGATTCATGTAGTTGTTCGATGCTTTATCCGAGTTCCTGGGCGAATGTGAAGATATTGCGTCCCTCCGTTCACTCAATGGGAGGGCATTCTTGAGCTATCTCACTGACCTATTCAGTTTTCTCAATGAACTGAATTTGAAGCTTCAAGGGAAGAACGTCACCCTCTTCGACGCGAAGGAGAAAGTCCAGGGCTTCATAAATTACTCAGCCTCGCGAAGAATAACGTTGAGGCAGAACGTTTCGACCAATTTCCGTGGCTCAAGAAGTGTCGAGTGACTTCGGAAGCCCTGAGAACGATCGCTGAGCATCTGGGAATGCTCGCGACCGATTCCACCCAGAGGTTCAGTGATATAATCGCCATGGATTTCCCCCCTTGGATTAGTCAGCCCTTCCTGTTCGACCTCACTGAAGCCGAGCTTGATTTTCAGCAGGAATTGGCCGAGATACAATCAAGCCAGGTCATGCGGGCCATTTTCAAAAGCGCAGGAATACTTTGGTGGTTGAATGGAGATGTACGCGCACATTTCCCCAAGTGCAGTGGCCGCGCACGTGAAATGTTGATCCACTTTCCGTCGTCTTATTTAGTCGAGTGTGGGTTCAGCGCCGTGAATGATCTGGTGAGCGCAAAGAGGAGCCGTCTCGATATCACCAGACGAGGAGATTTGAGATTGAAGCTCACCTCCATCCAGCCTAGGATAAAGAAGCTCTGCTCTGAGCAGGAAGCCCACTTCTCTCATTAATCGATTAATCATTAATGAGAGATTGGAACAAACTGTCTCAAGTCATGAAATCACGTTCTTTCGCTCTCATCTTATCTAGAAAATGTCAACACTGATGTATACGTGATTTAAGCGCAATAAAATTTGATATTGGGAGTATACACAGTGTTCATTTTTACGCTTGCCCTTCAACGCATCCATGGAATCGATCGTGGGTACGGTCTCTCACAAGAGCGGTTCGGTTGGGCATGAGAAATTCTGCTTGGGAAACACTGAGTCTATAGGTTATCCACAGACATACATTCGCTTTTATATATATATATAGATAGATTGCCAAGGCGAAAACCGGACAATGCTCTAGCCGTGCCCGTCGCGCTTTGCCGCGAGCATTTCGTGTTCCTCCGCGTTTGGTGTTCTTCCCTTTTGCGTATTTTCGATTTTCTCTCCCTTCAATTTGCTCCATGTCCCTTCTCCTTCCGCCCCGTTTCATCTTATACCCTCATTTCCGTCTAATTTATCAATTCTTTCCCGTCTCTCTCTGTACCCCCGTTTCTCTCTGAATCCCCGTTTCTCTCTGTACCCCTGTTTCTCTCTATTTCCCCGTTCACCCCTATATCTTCCCTCCGATGCTCTATCCTCTCGAGTACCACGTTCTCATCCAGCCCCACTTTCCTCTTTTCCGTTTCCCGTTGTTTCCCCGTGTCTCTCGCTCGTCTCCCTACCTTTCCTCCCGTTAAATCCTTCTCCCGTTCTCCCTCCGTGCCCTCGATTACCTTCTCCGTGGTCCCTATATACCCCGTATCACAAGTCCCTTCCATTTCTCCCCTCTCCCTGGGCTTCAAAATCTTCTTCCATCCGTCCAGAAAAACGCGTCTGCCTGTCCTCTATTTTCAGCAGCGTTGAATGAGGAACCGGAATGAGTGAATTCGGATATACGCGCTTTCTTGTTGAACCTCGCCGAGAACTGGCCTCCTCATGTCTGTTTCCGCTCTTAACACTGATGATCGTGAGGTCCAGTCCCCTCCCCTCATCTTCCCGTGCTAATTTCTCGGCTGATTTCAACTCCAATGGATGCGAATCGGGTTAGTTTTCCCCGTTCGTGCTTATCCGTTTCAAGATTTCCCCTTGCTTCTCCTTCCTCCCGCTCTCTCCGTCTCCACATTTTCTTTGAGAGCAAAGTCCCCTGACTTGCCACGATCTGAACGGGCACCCGTTTACCCCCTTTCTATTAATTTAGCTGTCTCCCTGTTCCACCCGTTCCCAGCAACGGTAAATTGAAACTCGCATCCAACGACGAAGCACCAATTGGACGCAATAATTGTCTTCTTTAACAGAACGGTGAACCGCAGACAGACAACGACCCCTTAAGAACCTTCCCAAAGAGCCCGGTGGACCATCTGACCAAAATAATTGGCGTCGATCCGCGCAATGGTTTGAGAGCCTATAGGTCACCGGTATAAATCTCAGCTTTTTCAACAACGAAGCACCAGCTTGGACGTAATAATTTCTGTTTTCGGTGAAACGGTGGATCGCTGACACACAGCAACCCCCTAAGGACCTTCGCGGAATCCAGGTGGACCATCAGACTAAAATTGACGGCGATCCGCTGAACGGTTTGGGAGTCTATTGCGGACACACAGACAGACATACATTCGCTTTTTATATATATATATAAATATAATATATATATATATATATAGATAGATATATAGATATAGATAGAAGATAGAAGATTGGTCCCCATATTTTCTGGCTCTTCTCCACTTTCGATTCGCGTCTTTTTTCTGCTTGGTTATCTCTCGTTTGGCCCTCGAGAAGCATGTGACGTCTCCGTTTCCAAACGGCACTGAGTCCATTTTCAACGTCTTCGAAAAAAGAGGGTTTTTGATCTGGCGAAAGATGGAGGCGCCTAATCAAGAGGAAACTTGGGTTCTATGTGCTCGATAAGGCTCCGAGTCATATCCATGCATTCCCAGAAATCCGTGAATTTTCTGGGGCCTGTCGGAGCCAGCAGACGGGTCGGACTTGATGCCTTTTGGAATAGAACCATGAGAAAATGGATGAAGGGATCAATAATTCTCGAAGCTTCATTCATTCATGGGTCTTCGTACGGTGCGGACGTATTTTCCGTCGCTCCGTCTGATCTTGTGATATCTTGTGCCTGCCTTGGAAATTTGCGGTTGTCTACCGCCAGCCCCTTCTCGTGCAGCACTAGCTCATTCTTCGACTCTATTCGCGACTTATTTCGGCCTCATTGAGCTGTGTCATCCCGTTTCGTGATTCCCTCAGTCAGCTGTTCGATTCTTCACCCCGCCGATGCCAGCTACCTCGGCCGGGTCCGCGGAGACCGACACTGCGGGTGTTGTGATGTCAGCCGCCGAAGCACGCGCCGCAGCGACGGCCGCCTCTATGGCCGCCGCCGCAGCCGCCGTCGCCGCCGCTGCTCCTTCTCGAGTCAGGAACAAGAGAGATCGAGGTACTGAGAGCTCTTCGAGCGCGGGGAAGGCCACAGAGATGAAGAAGCTTAGAGAGGACAGCTCACCGCTCATCGCGGACGCTGACATGACGGAACTGTCCGAGGAAGAGACCGATGACGATCGCGGTCGGCAACCCGAAGTAGAGACCACCGACGTGGAGAACGTAGGCGAAGAGGAACCTGGAAGAGTTGGGGACGACCAGCCGTGGACCCAAGTGCTCTCCAAGGAGGACAAGGCCCAATTCCTGGCAACGAGAAAGGCCGAGAGAACGGTCCGACGATTCAACCGTACTTTTGGCCCAAGTGCGGCGGGATTCGAGGTCGACTTCATTCCTACCGATGAGAGCAAGCGGTTTTCCGCAGAGAACCTCCTTCGGATTTTCTGCGACATCCGTGGAGTAGTTCAGCAGGCGCAACCACGTCTCAACGCCAGCGGCGGCATCACGGTCA
>NW_003804556.1:0-3409 GCF_000255335.2 Galendromus occidentalis
CAATCTCTCAATCTCTCAATCTCTCAATCTCTCAATCTCTCAATCTCTCAATCTCTCAATCTCTCAATCTCTCAATCTCTCAATCTCTCAATCTCTCAATCTCTCAATCCCTCAATACCCTCAATCCCTCAATCCCTCAATCCCTCAATCCCTCAATCTCTCAATCCCTCAATCCCTCAATCCCTCAATCCCTCAATCCCTCAATCCCTCAATCCCTCAATCCCTCAATCCCTCAATCCCTCAATCCCTCAATCCCTCAATCCCTCAATCTCTCAATCCCTCAATCCCTCAATCCCTCAATCCCTCAATCTCTCAATCTCTCAATCCCTCAATCCCTCAATCCCTCAATCCCTCAGTGCCTCAATCCCTCAATCATAGACCGTCTAATTCGATGTGGAAAAGCCCCAGAAATTCAATCAATCAAATACTTTTATTGGCGTACATTGTACAATATCGCTTATGCGCTCGCTAGTGTGTCAAGACTGGGTCCCGACTGACAACTTATTGCATGGGATCTTCGGCATCCTTGTTTACAGTATTTACAGATACATTCCTCGGTCGGAAGGTGAAACCCGTCCGTTACACAGAGCATGTGATGATATCCGTGCACGAGGTATCTGGCGAAGACATGTCTCTTCGGACACAGCGGTCCGGTCCAGCGGATCCTGCGCTCCAGGATGGGATCTCCGTCCAAATCAGACACGGCTGCCCTCCTCTCCGCCGCCCACTGACTGACAAAGTCCGTGGAGGCCGTCGTCCGATCAGCCCTCACCGATATTCTCAACAGTTCGACGAATGGTATATCCATTTCGGCCAATATGTACAGATATCTATTGTGCGAGTTTGCTGGGATCCTGAACACTCTTTTTAAGTACGTACAAAAGCAACTTTCGAGGGCTTTCAAACTCGTCGCCGTGAGATGTTCCCAAAGGCGGCCTAGCCCGTATGCAAATCTCGGCATGCCCTTGATAAAGAACAGCTTCACGGCGGTGTCGACCGAGAGCCGATGAGGGTCTCCCACGTCGCTGTACATGACAGCCAACGTTGTCGAGCATGCCTCCTCGATGTGCTCGGTGAAGCAGGTGCCCGTTGTCTGGAGTCGAATCCCAAGTACTTGGCGGACGGAACGAATTGCAGCGGTTTTCCCTTCCACATGATCCGATCGTGCCGACTCAGATGTCCTCCACGTCTGATTTTCATAACCATTGATTTCGCCGGGTTCAGCCGTAGTCCATGTTCGTCAAGGTGCTTCCCCACGATGTTGAGCATCTGTTGGACCGTCTCGCAACAAGAGGCTCACAGTAGTCTAGCGGCTGCGCAAAGTCGAATGAAGAGACGCAGACGGTACGATGCATCGAGGGCGGAGCCACCGAAGTGGTCACCGGGAGAAAAAGTTCTCGTCCGTATGAGTAAATCGCGCCGTGGCCTGTCTAAAAAGCTCCATCCGCGTTATGTTTGGCCATGGACAATCGTTCGAGAAGTCGCTCCCCACACTTATACGCTGAAGGACCCGGCCGGTCGTCAGCGCAACTTCAATGTCAAAGACTTGCGACCGTTCTAGACGCGGACGTCCGTTGCGGTAGCCTGCCCGAATGAGACACCGGCAGCGCCACCTACCCCAGGCTAGAGTATAAAAGGGCTGGATTCTGTCTAATAAACTGTTATTCATCCCCCACCTTCGTTATCTGGCTCTTCCAGCGCTACAATACATACTCACAGTCTGACAGCTTTTTTGGTACAAAATGTTTTGCCTCTTTCACTGGTCTGGACGTCTGACCTCTTACTCTGGTCATCATTGTAAGAAGTCACTCCTTTGCTACAAGATGAAAAATGAAGAGCACAGCTGGTTCTCGCATACCATCCTCCTGGCCGCGCGCTGTCGACTGGCTTTTGCTGTTTTCAGCACCGGCTGCTCGACTGCCTCGCCCGGCGGGCGATTTGAATTGGAGCTGACGTTTATTCATCCCTCGCATCGAATTATTCTGGAATACACAATGATAACATCTTTTCTTTCCTCTGGGTTATGATGATGTCCTAGGCACAATTTCATTTCGTATAGACATCTGCGGGGTATCTGGCGTTTGATTTCGGTACCCTTCGTGGTCTCTGAGATGAGGCTTCTTGCCCCAGAATGGGGTCTGTGGGAACTTCGAGAGGGTCATTGGATTGGGGATGTACACTACTTGGAAGCGGGTGTTCGGCTTGCTGTGTCGGGATCTGACGGTCCTCGGGTGTCTCGTTCGGTGTTTCATATCCATCGGAAGACGCGTTTTCGCTCGTGCCTTGAGCATCCGCGCGTCTCGCTGGCGATGGCGTCCGTGACACTATGTCTCGATATTGACCATTGCTCGTGACTGGCGGCAGAGCACCCAAGGGAATGTCAGTTGTCGTCTCTGGGGGGACCTCATCTTTTCCCATGCGTAAAGCTTTTCGGTTGCGCCGATATCGTTGACCCGATTCCGTATCGACTATGTACGATCTCGGGTGTTCTGATATGGCAATCACTTCAGCAGGGATCCAAGCGCGGCATCCAGACTCTCTGACCGGGTGCGAGAGGTGGGAGGTCGTGTGCCCTGCGGTCGAAATATTCCTTTGCTTTCAAAGAGTTTTCGATCAGAGATTCCTTTCGCTGAGCCCAGAGGCCCTCTTCCTGAGAGTCCAGGCAAGAACGAGGCAGAGGCAGGCTGCCGCGGAGTACTCTCCCGTCGGAAAGCTCCGCTGGTGATATTCCGTCTCTCAATGGCGTCATGCGTAAGGTGAGTAGCGCCATGTCTACGTCGCCACCGCTACTTTTGGTCTTCTCGATGACGCCCTTGAGGGTTTGTATCGTCCGTTCGATCATACCGTTGGCCTGGGCATGCTCAGGAGAACTGGTTTTGTGGGTAATGTCCCATTGGGCGAGCCTCTGCCGAAACAAATCGCTTGAGAATGGCGGCCCATTATCTGAGATCATGACTTGAGGCAGCCCGTGTAGTGTCCACCATGAGGACATATGTAGTGCTAATGACAGCAGGGGCGTTGGTCGTGCGCATCCTTCTCAACAAGAAATCCTTCGAAAAGTAATCCACAACTACTATGTATGGATCCCCCTCGAGATGGAAAAGGTCTACGCCAACCGTATGCCATGGATAGGGCGGTGGCGGAAAAGGCATGAGAGGTTCTTTGCTATTCGACCTCGCATATCGCTGGCACTCTGAACAAGCATCGACAAACGAACGCAAGTCTGTGGTGAGGCCCGGCCAAAATACGGTGTTTCTTGCCAGTCCAAGCATTCGGTCGTAACCCTGATGTGCACCGTGCAGGGTTTGTAGGGTAAGCTGTCTTGACTCCATTCGTATGACCAGCCTCTGTGCTCTATAGATGAGGCCCTCTTCAGCCGTGAGTTCATCCTTGAAATCCCAAAATGGTC
>NW_003804556.1:3791-8448 GCF_000255335.2 Galendromus occidentalis
TACCGTGTAGTATTGGGCGCCACTCAGCGCCGCAAGAAGCTCGTCCGTCTTTGGCATTGGGAAATTCTTCCGCTGGAGATGAGGGTTGACATACCGCGGATCGAGACATAGTCTCAGCCCCCAGTCCTGCTTGGCCACGATTACGATAGGAAGGACGTATTCGGCTGGACGAGTCACCCTCTGAATGATGCCCCGATTGGTCATGTCGACAAGTTGTTCTCGGACCTTGTCTTCAATGCGTATTGGGACTCTCCGCGGGGGAAAAATTTTCGATGGTGGTTTACTCCCAATTTTGAACCTGAGTGCCTGCGGGGCGTTGATGCCTCCAAGTTTGCCGTCGAACAAACCGGAATTCTTGGTGATGATGTGGGGCTGGTCGTCTTCCAGAGAGCGAACGGGTACGGGAGCCGGAATTGGTCGCTGGACGAGGTTCAGAGCGATGCATTCCGGCAGACCAAGGATCGGTGGTCCGTTTGTGTGAACCACATAGAAAATTATTCTGTTAATAACTCCTGGGTCGCCGGGTTTTTCGCAGTGGAGTTCGCACGTTCCTGCAATCGGGAGTCGATGATTTGAGTACGAGACAATCGTTTTCTGGGTAGAGTTGAGGCGGACTGTGTTACGAATTTTTTTGAACTCTTGCCATGAGATGATTGAGACTTGGGCTCCAGTGTCGATTTTGAAGTTAATGGGTGTATCAGACGGCCGGATGAGTGGCTGTAGCCACCACACTTGGTTGGCACTACTGATTGCGTGAAGGTTTAGCGAGAAAATGCGGAGTTCGTCACAGTCGAGGTTGACGGGGTTTAGATTCTCTGCCTCCGTCTCAATTTCATGTACGTTGCTTGAGCACGCGTTTGCGTAATGACCGAGTTTTCTGCAGGTCAAGCATCTGATTGAAGCAGCTCGGCATCTGCCCTCTGGATGGAAACGGCAGCCCGATTTGCATATCACTCTTGGAGCCAAACGGCGCGCAGGTTTTCGGCTGTCGATCGCATCAAGATGGTGATATTCGTTCTCGGCAGTGATGGCGGTACCGCTGATTTGGGACTCGATTTTCTTAGCGTTCAGGAAGTCACGAAAAATCTTGAGAGCCTTCTGAGTTGTGGTCGCCTCGGCGCCGTGATGCAACACATGCAGTTTTGCTGCGGGGTTGTCGAGGCCGATGATGAATAACGAGGCGAGTAGCGATGGCTGGCATGATTTGCAGAAATTACACTCTTCGACTTTTCTTTCCAGTTCTTCGAGGAATACTTCCAGCGGGCGTTGCTTTTGGCGGAGGTTGAAAAGTTCGTACCTGCTCTGTGTATGATTGATTTCGTTGGCGAAAACAGATGTCATCAGGGTCATCACGTCTCCATAATTTCCAGGCGAGGAATCGATTTTGATTCGGGGCGATGGTGAGCTCGGCGGGAGCTCTGATGAGCGGGGCTTGCATTGCGGCGTTGCACTTGTTGGAGGTCGGTTTAGGGGTTTGAGTTCGGGCACATCTGACACCATGTAAGAAGTCGCTCCTTTGCTACACGATGAAAAATGAAGAGCACAGCCGGTTCTCGCGTACCATCCTCCTGGCCGCGCGCTGTCGACTGGCTTTTGTTGTTTTCAGCACCGGCTGCTCGACTGCCTCGCCAAGCGGGCGATTTGAATTGGAGCTGACGTTTATTTATCCCTCGCATTAAATTATTCTGGAATACACAATGATAACAATCATATTTTTGAGTACGCTAACAAAATCGGTAGGATCGACCTGAACGCCCGAAGGCTCGTCTCGTAAGTCGGGAGGCAGAGTGATATTCTAACCGAATACAAGTTCTGCTGGGGACGCCGGATGGTCCTTTTTGCTCGTTGCACTGTACCAGAGGAGTGCGAGAGGAATGTAGCTAGTCCAGTTAGTCTCGGCGAAGTGATATCGTAAGGGAGCTTTTAGTTGGCGATGGAACCTCTCAATGGGACCGTTTGCTCTCGGGTTGAAAGCCGATGTCCATATTCTCTCGCATCCCAGGAGATCATTGAGAGTTCTGAACAAGCGACTCTCGAATTGTGTCCCTTGATCGGTGGTCGGTGGTCATGGTGTCGGGAACACCGTATCTGGAAATCCATGTCTCGATGAGCGCTGCGGCCACTGTAGATGTTTCCATGTTGGGGATTGCGCAAGCTTCCGGCCAGCGAGTGAACCTATCCACCATGGTCAGCAGATATCGGTTACCGTTCGAAATTGACAGCGGACCCACCAGATCGATGTGGATGTGTGAAAAACGAGATTTGGGCATTGGAATGACTTGAGGAGCTGTCGTAGTGTGTCTCGTGATTTTCGAGGCTTGGCAAGCCACGCACGATTCACACCACTTCGCAATGTCTCGGCCGATAGATGGCCAGAAGTACATATTTCCGAGTAGTTTCCTCATCGGTCGGTTGGCTGGATGGCTGACATTGTGGTACTGTTCGAAAATTTTCCGTCTGAAACATTGAGGAACGTATAGCTGATGTCTGGACCCCGAAGTGTCGTAGATGAGACGCGTTTCGGGAGTTACGTTGATCGCTTTGAGCGTTGTAGACGTTTTCATTTTCGACAATCCTTCATCTTGTTTCTGTGCCTCGCGCATCTGATCAATTGTCCGAGGTGATGGTATCTGTTTGATGATGGCATCCACTTGATCAAACCGCGACAATGTATCGGCTACCACATTATTTTCGCCTCTGATGTGTCGGATGTCTGTGGTGAATTGTGCGATGATCTCCAGATGATTTGTTTGCCGCGGTGATCTCTCCGTTTTCGACGTTATCACAGTGGTAAGGGGCTGATGATCGGTAAATATGGTGAGCTCTCGGCCCTCGATCATGAATCGAAAATGTTTGGTTGCTAGGACGATGGCAAGCAGTTCCCGATCGAAAGCCGCATACTTTCTTTGTCTCGCTTCTGAAGCTTTAGAGGAAGAAACGAGCGGGCGCCATGCTCCTGTTTTCTTATCCATGCGTTGTAACTAGGCTTTGCAAAAAACCGCAGACTCTCAGAACCGCGGTTCCAGAACCGCTGAGAATCGCAACCTGGGAACCGCGGTTAAAAACCGCAAAAAACCGCAAGTTGCGGTTCCGTGAAAAATTAGCTCTCAGACGACTCATTTCCGCGTAAATGATCAATTGAACGCCGCAATTGAAAACTTAGTGGGGTGAACGAAGTCCACTGGGAATAAGGAGACTTCATCTTCTTTTCACAAGAGATGAGCCAATGAAACGGTGTGCAATTCAGGGAGTCCCAAAATCGACAGTCTTCCGTGCGATGTAGATTTTCCGCTATGTTCTACTTATGCCGGATTTTGACAGCTCGACGCTCTGTCAGCTGCCAGCCGCATCTCTCCCACCGAGAGTCGGAATCGAATCAGATTGAAGTCTCGCCAGTTTTCGAGGACTGTTCCAAAACCCGTTCTAATTATGTTTCTTGTTTTTGACGTGAAAACGTCTTCGACGCAGGCTTTGCTGACCAACTCGATGTACTTCGTCCTTCAAGCATCGGAATCTTGTCCGCTTTTGGAGCCTTATAATTCAGAAACTGCGGAGTTTCGGATTATCCGAACTGCATCACTGGGTTGTAAATTTACGGCAAAGTCTCCAGGTGCAATCGTTCGCGAGGCAGATCTATCATTCGATTTCTACAGTTGATTTTCTACATACCCCTGGATTCGGCACGAAAGCGTAAAAATAAGCGCGAATTATGGCATAGTCCGTCAGTCTTTCGAAGGGAATTCTCTAAGGCGAGGTCGGCGAGTGAGAGCCCGACAGAAGGCAGCAGACATATAAGAGCGAGAACCTGAGAGCTTCTGATTATTCGATGAAAACTGACCAAAATCGAGATCGAGTCGGGCTTCGATCATGATGATGATTCGCTGGGGAGAACAACGAAGGTTTCCCAGAAAACCAAGTAGTTCTCCTGACTCCTGACTTGAATCGACGCGAATCGAGCTTATCGACGACTAGCCGTGAGGGCGCGTCGCGCCCCCACAGCCTTAAGAAAATCAAGTGTTGCTTTTCGTTGTCCAAGGGGAAGGGTATGCAAGCAGTAGACATTAGACATGTTGTTTCTCTTTTGAGTCTGGACTACATAATTATCGTGATAAGGGGTGTTGGAGGGGCTCATTCTCGTGAAGATTATTTGTCAAGTCTCGAAGTGGGAAAAGGTCTGACTGCGCTTCTCAGAGCCGCAGCCCCTTGGCACGTGCCCCCGGGATACGCCGCTCGGCACGCTCGCTGAACGCTGAAACGAATGGAGTAGAGGCTCCTTCCTTGATACAGGTTCCGATTGCGAAGCTAGTTCAATGTAGACTGTGGGCTCGTGCCCGTAGAACTGTTAAAAAGGTGACCTGATGAGTTCTGATGACATCATAGAAGCGGCTTTGCATTTTGTGAAAAATGACGATTACTGCACAAACACGTGAATTCCACGGAAAACATGCGTATAAGCAGCTTGAGAAGTATATCTTGACCTCACTGGAGTGATTGCGCATCGATCGGGAAAATTTGGGGTCTCTTCGAAGTTTCCTTCACTTATCATCATCGAAAGTTTCCTTGAAATGAGTGTGATGATGACATCATAGTGAAGCGGCTCTACATTTTGTGAAAAATAACGATCACTGGAGAAACACGTAAATCTCACGGAAAACAT
>NW_003804557.1:0-1136 GCF_000255335.2 Galendromus occidentalis
CCCACTTTCCCGTTGTCCCGTTTTCCCGTTTTTCCCACTTTACCGTTTTCCCACTTTCCCGTTTTCCCACTTTCCCGTTTTCCCGCTTTCCCGTTTTCCCACTTTCCCATTTCCCCACTCACCCGTTTCCCTGCTTTCCCGGTTCCCCACTTTCCCGATTCCCCACTCTCCCGGTTCCCCACTTTCCCGGTTCCCCGCTTTCCCGGTTCCCCGCTTTCCCGGTTCCCCACTTCCCCGTGCCCCCGCTTCCCCGTGCCCCCGCTTGTCTTGTGTCTTGTCCTCCGGAAAATCGAATTCCCGTCTTTCCCTTGATGAAATCTTTGATTCTCGGTGAGAGGACCACTCAAATCATTTTTTTATGGGGGGAGGACCCATAACATGAGAACGACGACCCTCAGATGACCTTCCTGAAGCTCCCGGGAACCCACCCCTGAATTTTCACGGCGATCGGTTCAGGCGTTTGTGAATTTTGCGAATTTGCGATTTTTCAATTTTTTTCCGAGATTTCGTATTTTCGTGGGTAAAACACTCAAATCATTTTTTTAAGGTAGAAGGACTCATCGCATCGAAGAACTGACCCCCCTATAACCACCGGGGGAACGCCCAGAACACGCTCCTAAATTTTCACGACGATCGGTTCAGTCGTTTTCGAGTCTATAGGGTACCCCGGACATACAGACGAACAGACATACGTTTTTATATATATAGATATGTTGGGGTGGCTGTATCCTTCCATATACTGTACAATTCCAGGCTGGGTTTAGAGTTCATTCCCTCTCTCCACAGCTCTTCCATCTTTTCTCTAATATGTTTTTTCACCGTATTATTGAAAAGATTCATTCTCGGTCTGAGGTCCTCTGTGTATACTATCGGTATGTTTCCGCATGAGTATTTATCGCTGAGGTGGCGCATTCTTCTGAGCGCTGCTGTCGTTATCTTCGTTGTGGCCATCATGGACAGTATCATGCGTGGCCACCGGTCGGGTTCCATCGCGCTTATTCTCGCGAAATATCGGATCTTGCTCTGCGCTTCTCTCGATTCGAAGGTTGACCACCCGAGTTCGCCTTGTACGAACTCGTTCGCAACTTTATATTCGTTTATTCCCAGTGCCCATTTCCCAACTGCAGTCTGAATTC
>NW_003804558.1:0-3293 GCF_000255335.2 Galendromus occidentalis
GCTAAGACTCGATACCTCTCGAACTCCTCCATAGAGCCCGAGAAGGATCACGTCGGCCGTTGTGGAGCGATAGATGGAATCGTAAGTTCAGAATTCTCCAAGTGGAATAACTCATGATCGAATATTTCGAGATTGCCTTTCCCCGCGCCTCGGTGTCATCGATCGGGAAAAATGAATTTGCGCGGGTTGAGAGGGACGCGATGAGGTGGAGCCGAAGTTTACGTAAACAGAGGGAATCAGTCAGACACACACTAATGCTGTCAAGTTAGTAGTTCATTTCGAGTGACAGCCAGCTCATCCGTCGTTTTTGTCGGAAAGTATCGAACGAATTCACATAAATCAACATCAAACATCTAATACACTTAAGGTAGATGAGTACCTTCGTAATAATTGCTCTTCCTTGGCAACCTAGCTCTTTCTTCTTGATACATCGACAGTACAACACGTCGATGCTCTTCTTCTCCACTGAGTATAGGTAGTTATCGACCCTATACAAGCTTTTCCCCTTCGTCGAGAGTATCCGGATTACCTCCATGGTGCCGAAGTACCCGTGGATCCGGTTGCTGAGTGGAACTAGGAAGATTCGAGTGACGCTGAGATGGTTGAGTAAGCCTTGACTGAGTGCGAGTGTGGGCAGCTTTCCTCCTTGATTACGTCGAAGTTATTCCCGTAATTATTTTTGTACCAAGCACGCATCGGGAACACGCGAGTACCTTCGTTCCAGAAC
This sequence comes from Galendromus occidentalis, assembly GCF_000255335.2. Taxonomy (NCBI): domain Eukaryota; kingdom Metazoa; phylum Arthropoda; class Arachnida; order Mesostigmata; family Phytoseiidae; genus Galendromus; species Galendromus occidentalis. The sequence continues at coordinate 728 of NW_003804558.1, forward strand.
CCGAAGTGCCTCACAAAATGCAGACGAGGCTCGAGCGTAGCGAGAATCGGTCTCAGAAAATTAGTTCATGCACAGAGCCCGAAAAAATTTGGATAGCAAAATAGCGGAACTGTCGCGCTCTCAGTGAAGTGGGAGTACTCCTATTCGGTCAAACGGCTTCGGCCAAGTGGATTCGGTCACATGGATTCGGTCAAGTGGCTTCGGTCAAGTGGCTTCGGTCAAGTGGCTTCGGTCATATGGATTCGGTCAAGTGGCTTCGGTCATATGAATTCGGTCAACAGGGAAGTCACCATCTCTCTCATTTCGGGGCCGAGTTCATGGAAATCGCAATCGTATTTCTTCGTGAGGGGAAGGGTACAGGGAAGTCTTTCCCCTGTCAGTCGAAGCATCCGATTCAGAGTGTCAGCGTCAGAACTCCCCTCCCGACTCAAGCGATCAATGGTGGGAAATGAGGTAGCTAAGCTTCCCATCATGGGCGGCTGAGATTTAATTCTAAAATCGAACCGAGGATTCCGGTATCCTCACAAAATTCTAGGAACGGTTTCCATTGCTTCTTTCGATAGTCGAGAGCTGGTCATGCTGAGTGAAGATATCGTTCCTCGGGAATTGTTGGGGGAACGGAGACTCTGATCAGTGACGTAGCTAGGGGGGGGGAGGCGGGGGTTATCGAACCAGGGCATCTGGGCGCAGGTTCTCGGGGGCACAGTTTTCGACCTGGACAGCCACAACAACGGCCATTTTTCGGGATAGTTTCCGTGAAGCGGCGCCATTTCGGCGGGACGGATTTGGAAGAATTCGGATTTCCAAACAGAAAGAGCGCTTTGTAGGACGAACAACAGCCGGGGCGGCCGAAACTCTGGAATCCACGAGTCCGCCCGGGACGCCACTTTGAATAGCTACGCCGCAGAGTCGAACTATGGAGCCCCAAGTGAAATCGTCTCTGGAAGACGAATTCGCCGAGCAAGCGCAGCCGACGGGGTCGAAGCGGAATCCAGGAGGATCGAGCCAGAGAGCCGTGATGAATGTTCTCATTGCTCGATCGATGATTCGTCGGTCGATGAACGAATTAGGGCAAGCGGAATGAAGGGGCGCGGAATGAATTTTGGAGTCCCCCTGCATGAAAAACAGAAAGTCATTTCAATTCTCGCAATCCTCCGGGAAATAGCTCTCGGGTTCGAGCCCTCGATCGCAATTCTCTCGCGAGATATTTCTGATCTATTTCGGGCTCTTGAAAGCATCGGCGAGTCGAAAGGGACGAGGGGGAATTCTGTCTCCGTGAAATGCAGCCCGGCCCCAACTTGGCGACGCGACGTATATGCTCAAGGAGATGACTTTGCGATGTGGCAAATGATGGAATCAAAGTTCATTTTGTAGGGGATATAAACGCCATACCTATCGCTGCAGATCTGCAGATAGATTCCGGACAGAGATTGGCGTATTCATGAGTTCGTGCTCGTGAAGTTTTGGAATTGATCCGGCGATCATCAATTGAATGATATACTATACGAGAGGGGCCATTAAGGCGATTGGCAGTCCCATGGAGTCCCCGCAGATGGGTGGATCTGGATCGGAACTCGGCAGCGACTCCACCACTCGAGCACTCCAATCAGTTCGCTGCGGATCGACGCTGCACACTGATTGAGCTCACGGTCGATTTCGGCTCGGTGAGCTCGTCGAAGCGCGAGAACTCTCATTGAAGCGCCGCGCCCTGAAAATTCTATCGACGCATTGGACAGCTCGTGTTAACGCAACTCGTGATGAATCCTATCGAGGACTGCCTTCCCGCCTGTCGTGATGAAATTCTCCGCCTTATATCATCAGGCTTGTTATTTGGTGAGTTTTGTCTCGTTGATCTTGAGCTCGTGAAGGGTGCGAAGGAAGCGGCTCGCATGAGCGAAAAAGGATTTATGTAGGCTCAGGTGCATCCACCCGATATCTCATGTTACTCCATCAACCGTGATACCCAGTGCTGCTCAGTAGGAACATCCGCATCCTCACCGGTCGGGCCTTGCTTCCTCGAAGGCTGTGTCAAAAAGGGAACCGGGAAAGTTGAGAAGGCGGGATCGGTGTATTCGTGATGGATACATCGATGGATGATGCCTAATCGAAAAGATAAATAAATGAATATCAAGAAAATAATCACGAGAGCAGTTGCGCTGATGCATGTCCCGAGTTGCTGGACCTCATCAGACCCGGAATCTCCACGAATCGGCCTCCTCATGAGTTCTGCTGGGGCATATGATGATGGGGTGAGCGACCGCTTGTTTCCCGGAGGCACGGACGAGTCAGAGTGATGTGATTCCACTCTCCGACTGCTTTCCCGCAAGATAGCGGCTGTTCCAGCAGGAATTATCTTCGCTCCTCACCTGGAGAAGGGTAGACGAGCTGAACGACAGGACAAGGGTCTCGTCAGAGTTGATTGCCCCGGTCGATGATGTCGCGTCTCCTCCCTCGATATAAGTGTTTCGATAAATCGAACCTAGATTGGTGATTTTCGCGCTCTTCTGTCGTGATGAGGGGTGTTGATCCGCATTTAGCCCAGTGATGATCCACAAATGATGATCTT
>NW_003804559.1:0-7242 GCF_000255335.2 Galendromus occidentalis
GAGTTTTGCCGATCCAAGCGCGCATATGGAGCGGTTCCCTCCAAGTTTGACTTCCCTTGGCTGGGAATATGGTGTGAAGTCAACCATATTGTTCCTGTTGTTAGTCATATGATAATTGCTCCCCGAATCAATGACATATTCATTTTCCGGGGAAGCGAAATTCGACTCAAATGACTTTACTTCGCTGATGAAAAGCTCAGGTACATTTGCCTCAGAGATGTTTGCCTGTGCTCTTGTACCAGAGTGACGTTGATGATTATTACCGAAACGTCTTTGATTGTTTCTTCGAGGTCTTTGGGGTTGTTGAGACTGCTGGGGACGTTGCTCATTTTGTCGTCTATGACGCCATGCGGATCCTCGCTTCTTGTAGAAATTTCGTTGCTGTTTCTGTGATTCACATCTGGCAGCTATGTGGCCGAGACTACCACATCTGTAGCATGTCACTTCTGAGGTCCTAGTGAATGAACTACTGTTGACGTGACGGTTGAAAGTTCTTTTCTTCTTTTGGTGAGCATGGTTCGAAGTACTAAGCTTCGAGAATAGTGCTGTCACCTCCTTTGAATCGTATTCCTTCCGTCTAGATGCTTCTGTTTCTATGGCCGATAGTAGGTGAGAAAGACTCTGAGCCGAATCTTCTCTCACAGTGAATCCTTGCTTGAACGATTCCCAGCTTGATGGCAATGCACCAAGCAATATAGTTATCTTGATGTCGCTCGAAATTGCGAGGCCCATTGTTGCTACCTTTTTACTGATACGGTCGAAGCGTGCCAAGTTTTCTGCTGCTTACATGTTCTGTTGATACTTGAACTGCATGAGCTTCAAGAGCGCCAGTTGTTTGAGGACTCCTGAACTCTTGGAAAATTTCCCGGCTATTTCTCTCCACATTTCAGGTGCTTCCACTGATTCAGAGTTTGATGACGAAAAATGAGACCGCAAGTGCAGATTGGAGTGATGCGAACAGTACGCATCGCCCAATTCTGTTACCAGCATCGTATTTGCGTTGTTGAATCTGTGCCGACTTGCTAGTGTCTTCTGGTGACGGTGGAATTAGCGTCCCCAGAGTCACACTTCGTGCATAAGGGTTCTGATCAAGTGAAGCGTAGATTAAGGTTTTCCATTCCGTGTAGTTTGATCCATCGAGTCTCAATATTACTGGATCTTTCCCGCGTGTTCCCGTACTCATGGTCAAGGCATCTAATTTGAGTTCAAAGTCATCATCTTCTTTGTCATTGGTTGTGGCAGATGTATCTACTCTGATACGTTGGCGTACCGATGGTAGCTGCATGGGTAATGGTGATCCTGGATTCTGATGCAACGGTTGAGATTGTCTGGTTACGTCCTCGCCTAGGTCACTGAAGCCGTGGGAGCTCTTGGAATCTTCCGGTGTAGATGGTTGACTCTCCGAAGGGTTCATCGTACTTCTTTTCACTTCACTGAAAAGTTACTCCACGCGACAGAGTCACTCTCACTCACAATTACAGTTCCGAAGTAGAGTTCTTGAGTAGACCGTGCTGATAACGAATGATGGAAATATTCACTAGTCAGTTGGTAGAACTCTAAGGAGGTGGATCTGTAACTGGTGGAAGATCACGGCTTAAATGAACACACAGTTATCTAACGATAACGTACAGCTCCTCCCTGTAACCCGGACCTTTATTCTCTTATATAGCAGTCCCTGGAAACGGACAATCACGGGTGTACAGATCCCGGAACACGTGTGTTCCGGTATTAGTGAAACACTTGATTAAGGGAACACTTGGACGATGCCCAGCTTCGTCTATCACTTATTATCTAAAACAAGCTTCAGCTATATACAGACACGGAAGTATCACATCAATTTCTGTGGCGGCCCAAGAGTTGGTCATGTATGCTATGCTGAGTGCTATTGTTTTTCTTAGTCGCTTAGCGGCTTCGCCGTCTCGCTTTGGTTACAGTCCCTTTTGTTATCCTTCGCTGGCTACTCTGGTACTGTAATTTGATCCCTCGGATGGAGAACGTCTGTTTCTGTTTGGACAGGCAGACTGTCCCTCCTCGGTTTCCGTGTCTGCGGTTTGACCTCTGTTATTCTCGCCTTGTTCGCTTGGTTTCGTAGCCTGATCCTTTAGCGGGATTGCTCGGTTGCTGTTTGGACAGGCGACTAGTCCATCCTCGGTCTTCGTGTGTGCGGTTTGGCTCTCCGCTTTTGGCTGCGGTTAGTCTGTTGTTCTTTTACCGTTGGCTTTTCTGGTCTTGTCTAGTTTGGCACCTGATCCGGTGACTGGGGTGTGTTCGTTATTGTTCGATTCGGGTACGTGTCCGCAGTTTGTCTTCTTTCGTTGTCTGTTTCCAGCAGCGGTTTTACTTGTTGTTTTAACTGACGTTCCAGCGCTTGTCCCCTAGTATTGTCATTTGGTTCTTTTCCTAAGGGGTGTCCGTTACTATTTCAGCTCCAACTCTTGTTTGGCGTCGCTCTGTGTGTCTATTCTTCGGCAGCTTTTCTGACTGGCTTCTGCGCCATAGATTCGCGCGTTGGCCGTCGGTTCGGCGTTGGCCCGTGGGCTCAGCGTTGGTAATTGGCTTAGTATTGGCCCATCGGCTCGGCATCGCTCTGGTTATTTTTTCCCTAATTTGATTGCTTGGTTCTCCGGGATTTCGTGATTTCTGGCCCACGGCCCCGGTCCAATTCTTTTGTCTGGTTTTAGTTGAAATAGACGCTTTCGGTTTCCTATGTGGGCCGGCTGGACAGCCCGGTGGGCCGTCGTAATGCGCTCATCCCGTGATGGCGGCCCAAAGGGCGTTGCATTCGCCGTGACGATGCACATTCGATCCCCGCGTGTCGCGGACGATCGGTGCTGTGCTGTTTTTTCTCTTGAGTCATGTTTCAATAGGTGAATATGCTTCATTATTGCCCTAGCGTGCAGTTTTGCCATTACTCGCTTGTTTGTTCATGGGTGAGTACCAGTATCTTTATTTCATTTTCTTATTTTTACTTTTTTTTCGGGGACTTTCTCCTTTGGGTTTTTGTAGCTAACATTGCCCTATTTTCTCGGGCAGAAATATGTTTTACCTACTCGCATGTGTGGACTAGTTTGCTTGCCGGAATAGCATGTGGGTTTCGCCTTTAGGTTGGACAGTCTATGGCTGGACTCAGTCTTATGATAACCGTATACTATATAATATAGGACACTGATATTGCATATGCGCGAGACAGTTGGTAGTATATGTTTGGCATAGTTGGTGATATGCTATATATATTGCACTATATAGTGTGCCCGTCCTTTGTTCTTCCTGATTCGGTATCCTTTGGTTTTCCTTTGGTCCTTGTGGCGCCTGCGGCCTCGTTCTTGGTTGCCGACGGTATTTTCTTGCTCCTCTTATCTGAGGTAAAAGGGGAGGGCCTGCCGGTCCTCCGGCCACTCTCTTGCTTGGCGCGCGGTCCATACTGTTTCGCCTGGGCTGGGACCCGCTATGTCCAAGGGCGTTTCTCCCGTGTCCATCTGGCAGTTTCTACTGGGCATCCTCTCTGGCCCGAGCACTTCAAGATATACTGGTCTTATATAGTTCTCCACGCTGTCTTGCAGATTGTTCGTGAGACTCTGGTCCATGTGCGAGGACCCTGGCTCCCTGTGTTGCACGCCGAAGTACATGAGTAGCTCTCTTATTTTGGAGCGCATCTCTTTTGTCGTTGTACCCTCCGGGCCTGTCCACGGGCCAGAGCATCCGGCGTTGTATTGGTCGTAATCGTGGGCTTCCTGTGCCGACATTTTGGTAATCTCTCTCCAGCGGAGTCGGCTGACTTTTTCTTCCTGTTGATAATAATGGAATCTTCCACTTACATGCCTTCTTTCAAGGCCGTTTTCGCAGGCTGCGAGAGCCCGAATACGGTAGTAGTCGTAGTGCTGGGTGATCTCTCTTTTGTAGTTGATTGAGAGGTCCTCCATTTCCTGAATAATTCGGGCCGGGGGCTCGAATGTTACCGGAGGGTTCCTGTGCTCCTCGTAGGGAGGAGGTGGGGATCTGTTTCTGAGGGCCTCCAATTCCGGATCCCCTTCGTCCTCGGGCTCCTGCCCGGAGCTTTCAGTTTCGTATTCCGTTTCGGTCATAAGTTCCTCGTCCGTTTCCTTCGTTTCTGGGTTTTCTTCGTTTTCCGTATGGTTCTCTTCGTCATCGCTGATTTCACTGACGGTGTGGGCCAGGTTTTCGTTTTCGCTTGGCTCCCGCGCGTCGTATCCCTCGTCGCTTGGGGATTCGGGGTCTGGGCTCCTAATTTGGACGATTCCGGAAGAGCTTGCTTCCATGCTGAAGTCGGATCTTCTGGTTGCAAACCTTGTTTGCGAACTGCTTGCCTCTGGGTGATTCTGGCTACTTTCCTCCCTTTGGGCGGATTCCCTACGCTGTCTCCTGTTTTGGACGTGATCGTCCATTCCATTTCTTCGTTTTCTGTTTTCGTCACACATTTTGGTCTGTCCTCTAACGATTCGCCGGGCTTTGCCGGTGGGTCACTTCAGTAGGTCCTTTCATCCCTCGGTCACTTCACTGTTTGGTTCCTTCACTGGCTTCTAGGTTTCTGTCGGCGTTAGCTTTACGTGGTACTTGTCCTTCCTTGTTTCGCACTTGGCACTTTCGTTCTGCACACGACTTGTTCGGAGGGCGTTTGTCTCCCGATGAGTGATCGATAGCTGTCAATACATCCCGTTAATCCGCCTGTGGCGAGGGTGATCCTAATCCTTTCCTGCTTACCCTTCCTCTTGGGATTTTCCATTTTCTATGTTTACACGCGTTGTCCGAGTTTGCTTTTGTTTTCCTTAGCGCGCTACGGCGTTTTCTATGTTCTCACGCGTTGTCCGAGTTTGCTTTCGTTTTGCGCTCCGGCGTAACGTCCTTGCGCTTCCTTCTGTTTCTGTTATTGTTCTCGGCGTTGTGGTCAAAGCCGACTCGCCGGCAGAGCGTCCGAGTCTAGCGGTCAGTGTCGGGTTACCCGCTGTGGTGTGTGCCGTCTGGCCGTTGTGCTCCGAGTGAAGGTGACATCATGCCTCCCCATTACTTCGCCCCAGGGGAAAGAATCAACCAACAAGTTTATCTACGCGTGCTTGAGACCGTCGTGAAGCCTTGGATTGAGCGAGTCTCGAGAGGCCGTGAGTACGTGTTCCAATAGGACGGCGCCCCAGCGCATACGAGTGGGGTCGTTCAAGAATGGTTGAGAAACAATTTGATGGCCTTCTGGCCAAAAGACCTATGGCCGCCTAGCTCGCCCGATTTGAACCCCTTAGATTACTTTGTATGGAGCGCCATCGAGAGAGATAGCAACAGCCGGCGACACGACAATGTCGAGGCCTTGAGGGATGCCATATCGAAAGCTTTCTCAAATTTATCGAGGCAAACACTCGCTGAAGCATGCATGAGCTTTAGGCGCAGATTGGAAGCCGTAGTTGCCGCTAATGGTGGTCATTTCGAATAAAATTTGACTTATTTCATTGTGTTTCTCTTGTCCGCCTTCCCGAGCTCCATTGGCCGAACGTTTTGGAGATAGCCGGTGGATGCTGAACCGCATCGGGAACTCCAGTGTCACTGGCGACTGGCGACGATCATTGACGACTCCGACCTCCGACTCATTAATTTTTGCTTGAACAGAAATGGTAACGTCGAATTTCAGTTCGAAGTTGTTCTCAGAAATCATGATCCGGTGGTTGATCAACTTGCGTCTTCGTTCCTCAGTTTTTCGATGAGCGTCTCAGAGCGAGTCAACGAGGCTGATTCCAAGGCACTTCTTCGTCTTCTACCCCTCAAGGCTTCGCCGTCACACTTTCTCGGGTACCCGAATTCGCGGGCAATTCAATTGAGAATCCTTTCTCATCTCATCAATCATCAGATCACAAGCACCAACGGAGAGAAGCGCAACCATTGGATCCGCAACCCTGCGCCGCGGTAGGAAGAAGTTCCAAACGATTTTTTAGCGGGACACGGGTGGTTTCATGATGGGGCTTCAGGGCTCCAGATGATGATCGAAGCCTACCCGGGGGTTAACTCGGAATCGAAACACGATTGATAGAGCGAGGCTTAATTCCGGATTTTCCGTGAGCAGGTCCACGATGGGGAACTGACTGCGGTGAGGGGGAGAAACGGGCGCAAACAAGAGCCGAGTCCACTCAATACTGATCGAGCGCGTACCAGTCGCTTAAGCAATCAGAATCTTACAGTTTCGAAAAGTATCACTCGGAACTGACAACCCTGTATATAGATGTAGATGTGATAACCTTTTCATGAGCCGTTTCACGGCCAGGCTCTATGACTGTGTTATGAGTTCATGTGATGTCAAAAAAGTTCATAAATGGAAGCGACTCTCATTGCCCTGGAAAATTGCCATGGACTCTCATTGCCGCGGCTCGCGCCCATCGGTGTACTCGGCTTCTTCCTCGAAAGGATCGATCAGCCCGAACAGGAAGTGGTCGCATGACCTTGATCAATGGGATCCTTACAAAGTATATATCGCCCTGTTAGGAAGTCATCTTGAACACCATTCGAATTCTATCGATTCCTCGCTCTGATTCTGATTGAACATCGTAAGCAATCCCCCCTATATATCTATCTATCTATCTATCTATCTATCTTCTATCTATATATATAAAAACGTATGTCTGTTTGTCTGTCTGTCCGGGGTACCCTATAGACTCGGAAACGGCTGAACCGATCGTCGTGAAAATTTAGGAGCGTGTTCTGGGGGATCCAGCGGTGGTTATAGGGGGGTCAGTTCTCCGATGCGATGAGTCCTTCTACCTTAAAAAATCCCACGAAAATACGAAAACTCGGAGAAAAAATTGAAAAATCCAAAATTCTCAAAATTCACAAACGCCTGAACCGATCGCCGCAAAAACTCAGGGGTGGGTTCCTGGGAGCTTCAGGAAGGTCATATGAGGGTCGTCGTTCTCATGTGATGGGTCTTCCCTCCATGAAAAAATTATTTGAGTGGTCCTCTCATCGAGAATCAAAGATTTCATAAAGAGAAAGACGGGAATTCGCAGGACTTTCAACGGCTGGAGCACTATGAGGGGGCGGATTCTCGGGAGCTCCTAAGAAGGCTATCGGGGGTTGCCGTCATCATTGGCCTCTGTCTTTCTACTAATGAATCTCGCTGAAAATTGCTAGGGCCGTGAAGGGTATAGATTTTCCGAGGAACATATGGGATAAAAGCGGGGGTACGGGAAAGCGGGAGAACGGGAAAGCGGGAGAACGGGAAAGCGGGAGAACGGGAAAGCGGGGAAACGG
>NW_003804560.1:0-5832 GCF_000255335.2 Galendromus occidentalis
CTGTGCATATATATCATCTCAATAAACTTCGTCTTAAAATATTTGGGCTTGGATTCTATTCGCAAAAGTTCGACCGTGGGTGGCAGGGAGAGCTCTATTTTTTTCGCTATCAGCTGGGGAAGGGGTGAATTCTCCAGGATATCGACCGCTGAAGTCTTCCAGCTCGGAGACCACAACTCCGAATGGCATGAAACTCGTCCCAGGGGTAGCCAGCAAAGAGGAGTACTCCTCTCCGAAATTTCAGGGATCTAGCTCACCCTCAGGCAGAGAAAAAGGATTAAGGAGGCATATATCACGAGAATCACGGAAAGCGACCAATAACGAAGAAACTAGGTCCAATCCGAGAAAACAGTCGATAGATTCGGAATCTGCGACCCCGAATCATCCCATGATGACCATCCACTAGTTTGTTATCCGGATTTTTTTTTTCTGTCGGGCAGTGTAATTGAAGATCAGCTGGCGCTCATCGAGATGCCCACAACGGGAAAACGGCTTGAGGATGTTGGAGCGGAGCGGGAAGGCGTCATCGGCGACGAAAACTCCTTCGATGGGTACATCGAGAACCTGCTCTTCCAGGGCTCGATTAAAGCTTGACTTCTCGAACACACCAGCATCATTGACTCTGCCGTTTGTCCCCACATCGATATAAAGGAAATTATAGCGTGCGTCAACCACGGCGAGCGATATGATGCTGAAGCTTTTCTTATAGTTGAAAAATTCCGACCCGCTCTTGGGAGGGCAGCGTATCGTGACGTGCTTCCCGTCTATTGCTCCGCATGCATTAGGGAATTGCCAACGGAGCGCGAACTCCTGCATCACAACCTTCCATTCCTCCTCCGAGCTGGGCATCTGTCGGAGAAATATCGCTACTTGAGAATCTATTCTTCTTGCAGATTGACGCTACAACGTGTGCGGCAGACGAGCCATGCTTAGAGGAAGTCCCGCTGAGTCCGATAGTCGAGGAGGAGCCGGGACCATCGAGACCTGCTTCCCAACCGTCGTCAAGCTCCCACTCGCAGGAATCCCGAACGCCCCGCAGAAGCAAGAAGAAAAGCTCTACAGATGACAGGACCTCATCAGATACCGACTTTCGCGATGCGATCAGCACGCTCCAGCGGATTTCAGACTCGAATGCTCTACGCGACCCTCAGAATGAATACGACTCGTTCGGCGAGTGCGTTGCCGCCCAGTTGAAACGATTGCCATCTGAGCGTAGCGCGCTGCTTATGGCCAAAATTCAGAACCAGCTGAGCGTCGAACTTGTCGACTTCGTACGCGCTTCAAAGACCTCTACGTACTACGACTCCACGGCTGTCTTCTCTCCGACCAGAAGAACTGAAGACGACGATGATAACGCCTTCAATCTCACTTTGCTGTAGCATCCCCCGTTGCCATAGTCCTACTCGCCTATCCCGCATCTGTGGCATTCAAATAAACCTGCGTACCTGAATGAATTCCTCTAAAGCGTCGTAAATAGCCTTGCACACGACCGGGAAAAATGAAGAGAATGTACTTCTAGGGATTCTATACAATGCGCTCAAACTCCCGATGCTGTCGCCCGTCGCAAGGTAGCGCAATGTCATGTGGAGCTTCGATTCTGGTCGCAAGGCGTTCCGAAACGTCGTGTCCCTCTTTTCAATTCGTGGTCTGATTCTCTCTAGCAAATAGGAGAATTGGCTTTCGCTGAGTCTCGTGTGATTCTGAAGGTCTGAAGGAGTCACCCTGGCCCACTCCTGCAATAGTGTTGAGGAAGCTCCACGATCGTCTCGCGCTTGGATCCATGGTTTGACCCACCACCGACGACGCTGGCGTCTGGGTGCGTCTCTGTTCCTCCAAATAGCCCTCATCATTCCTTGAGCGACAACTTTTAGGGCGGCGCGCACCATCTCCTGCTCCTTTGAAGCGCGACCCATTCTGTAAACCAAGTATCACGGTTCACGGTCCTCCCCTGTGCGATCAAACACGCTCCATCCCGACAAGTTCCTCCAAACCTCATTCACCCTTCGTTTCTCCCTATTGCTCCGCGTTTTCTGACCTGCTTCTCTGCTAAAATGGTGCCAATCCTCGATTGCACTATAGAACTTCGACTAGTGCGAGTGTCCTATTTATCGGTAATCGGCGTTTTTGCGTCTTCCAGCTCAGGAATCGATACGATCAAGTTCAGCTATGAGCCTCTAGAGTGCAATTCACCCGAAGGACGACGAAGCCTTCGATAGCAATTCGCAATTATTTGAATCCGCCCGCGCTCTCTCGGCTGTCGTCGAGCCGAACTGGATCTGCCCCTCCGCGCCACAGTCTTTGAAGCCGCCAAATCACGCCTCCGCGAGGGAAGTCCGTACGGCCTTTCATTCTGATTGTGCATCCGAGAGGTCCCTCCGGAATGAACTAATGTGAATTCACCTTAACATCACTTCTCTCACGGGTGACAAACCTGGAAAACCAGGTTCGGTGTCTGAGCGATCATTCTGTCACCCTAACCCGCCCCTCCGACCAAAGCGATCAGCTGATCGGAGCCGCGCATGGCTCCCGGACGAATCGAACGTCCCCAACTCCGACGAAATCCGTCCTAATCGTCGGCGACAGTTCGACCAGGAGACTACGTCACAGAATCCTCCAACAACTGCCGAAGAGAAGCTCTGTGCTTTTCAGGAGCAGTTCGAAACCCGACGTATCATCAATCCTGGCCCAGGCCGAGAAGGCCATAAGCGAAAACCGCCAACCCCTGCAGTTGATCATTCACTGTGGCTTTGATGAGGCCATGAATTTCAAGTCAACGGAATACATAGATAAGATCCGTGACTTCTCCAAAAGGCTGAAAACTACACGCCCCGACTGCGACATCTTGATCGTAAGCGTACCCGAGTTCACGGAAATCTGCAGGGAAATCAACGGAGCGCTGCTCGCTGTTGAGGACCCATTACCAATCGAAGTGATCAACCTAACGAAGCAACATCGGAGCATGGTCATCAGTGGGAACTATTCATACAATTCACTGGATGACATGACACACAGTTGCGCGAAGTCAATCGCAAGAAAAGCTGCTCATTTTCTGGACGTCAGAGTCATTCAAGAAAAACGCAAAGAGGTAAATCGAGTGAGTGGTCCGACAACGGCCACACGCCTCGGCCCGGAACCGACACCCCAAGGGCAGACACCGAGTACTCGAAACGCAAGAGATTCGGGAAACTTCACACAGTCCGAGGTTCAGGCGCTCGTCGACAGGCTGACGCGAAGGCGGAGTCCCCGAAAAAGCCAAACACCTCCGGCACCCCCGCGAAGACGCCTCTACACCCCGCCGCCCAGCCTATCTCATACCCGGAAGCCGCGCACCTCCAGGGAACGAGGGCCCAACCTGAGCGAACTCCTGAGCCGGGCCCTTCTCGAAAACGGGTCATTCACGCCCAGCCGCCCAAAAGGGAAGAGCCGGAGATAGTACTGTGGAATTGCGAGGGCGCAAGAACCTCCCTAGCAGTCTTGCCGCCCTCAACCTTCGAGGGGATAGATGTACTCATCTTGACCGAAACTTGGTCAACCCTTCCATCCCCCATCGAAGGGTTCTACGCAGCTCACTGCGGGGCAAACCGGACAAGCCGTTTCGGGCGCCCCAGCGGAGGAGTATCTGTCTACTACAATGAACGACTAGGGAACATGGAGACAATGATGACAGAAGACAACTGTGTAGTGATCAAGGGCGAAATCATCGACATTGTTGCCATGTACATACGCCCGCACCCGGCTGAAAGCACAGCTGACATGGTTGAAAAATTAGAACGATGCTTGAGTGAGGTGCACAGTGACGCGAGGACCGTATTGGCCGGGGACTTCAACGCAAAGCTGAACAAACCTAACGAAGATCGGACGACGGCATTCTTCGAAACCCTATGGGACTTCGGACTCTGCGTCGTGAACGACCCGCAGCTCAGAACATTCAATGGCCCGATGGGATTATCGACGATCGATCTGTTCGCGACGAACCTCCCACTCGCAGCCGTGAGGTTTGGAGGAATCAGTGTGAGCCTGGCCGAGGGAGAGCTCCTGTCGACACACTCGCCGATCTCGATACAGATCCGAAACATCGCCATGGGGAGAAAAGAATCGCCCGGAGCTCTACCTTCACGCCAAATCGACGTTTGGGAGCTCACCTCGCAGTCATAGGCAATGATCCACTGATAGTGGGGGACGCAGACGTCAACACGCTCAATAGAATTGCAACGAGCATTCTGAAAACCTGTGCCTTACCGAGGAAACCCCACAGGGAGCGACAATGGTGGAGCCCCGAGTGCACGAGGACCAAGAAAATCATGATCCAACTCAAAATCTTGAAACAGCATCACGAATACATGAGTCCACTGCTAGCCAGAACGAAAGCACACTACAGAAGAACTCTCAACAAAGCGAAACAGGAACACTGGTTGGAATATGAAAGGAGAATGGTTGCACGCGCTACGCAACTCCCATACACCTGGTTGAAACTCATGAGCACTCCTAGGCCGTCCTGTCCGGTCAACCCGAAAGATCTGAGAAGGCACTTTGAGGATATGCTGGCGTCAGTCGATACAGTACCGTCGGAAACTCCGCAATATTCGGCCGTATGGAACGAACAAGAGATGCTGTATAGAGACGAAATCGAGAGCCCATTCACTGTTACCGAAATCTACGATTCAATCGCCCGGCTCCCCCGCGCACAAAGCATGCGGCCCGGACGAGGTTTACAACGAACATATCAAGCGGTCGTTGGGACTCATCCCGACATGGGAAAAACTATTCAACAAGTGTTTAGATACTGGTACCCTCCCCAGCGAGTGGAGTAATGGCACGATGATAGTCATCCCAAAGTCCAAGGGTAGCCCCGCAGACCCCAATTCGTGGCGCGGAATAACGAAAAAGAGCAACATATTGAAACTCCTGTCCAGGTTGATCCTCGGAAGGCTGGTGCCGTTCCTGGAGACTAGAGGCATCATTCCAGACCAACAACATGGGTTCCGTGAAGGTAGATCAACACTGAGTGCATGTGAAATACTGATGCGAGACATCCGGAGCTCTCTCGACCGCCCGCCGCATCACATGCACGCCGTATTCATAGACTTCAGCTCAGCATTCGACTCAGGATCCAGGTCCCTGACACTGGAGATACTCGCCAGGGGAGGCGTCCCGTCGAAGCTGCTCGGTCTGTTGAGAGCCATTCTTCAAAAGAACCGAATTGACATCGACGACGGCGTCACGTTGTCGACAACAGTCGAACAGACCAACGGTTTCGCCCAGGGAGAAAATACGAGCCCGATACTGTTTTCAGTATTGACTGGCAAGCTACCCGAGACCATAATCTCAAAACATCCCTCAGTCAGACTACTTATGTTCGCTGACGACATCGTCATGTATGCGACAGAAACTTATCACCTCCAAAATGCATTATGCACACTGACCAGGAGTGTCAAAGAGCTCGGACTATCGATCAACAAAATGAAAACCGAAGCAATGAAATTCAGGCGAGGAGGCCACCTGGCGAAAGAAGACAAATTGCACCTCAACCACAGCGAGATAAAATACGTGAACAAATTCACGTATCTCGGTATCACGCTGACTCCGACCGGCTCAAGTTTCACCAAGCACATCGATGAAAGGGTCAGAAAAGCGCTCATAGCGTTTGCAACGATACCCTCGCCCCAGAAGCTTTCACTCCCTACGGCGCTCCAACTTTTTCAACTGAAGGTCGCTCCCATTGCTAGCTATGGGGTTCAATTGATTTGGGACCATCTCACAACCCAAAACTTGAACAAACTCAACTCTCTGAAAGCGGCTTTTTTGAAAAGGGTACTCGGGGTACATCGATCC
>NW_003804561.1:0-1791 GCF_000255335.2 Galendromus occidentalis
CTGGGTTTAAAAAAAGGTATCGATAAGCTACAGAACATTCATGTAGCCTGCTCCGTTCCGTGATGGGAGATGCCGAGAGGAATGAAGTTCCATCTCCTGGCTGAGCTTTGTAGCTCTACGCGATTCTGTGTCGACGAAAATATCTCCTCCGTGAATTCTTGTAGGAACAGTCATTACTGGTACCTGAACCAATTCCTTCGGGAACAATGCATTTTAAGCAATTTATATATACATATAGGAATTTCAAGCATTTTGCTGTTTCGCGGTCGTGTATATGACGGATGGAAAGTCGAGTTTTTCAGCGCGCCAGGCACAAATTGTCTCAGACTCATCTGAATGCTTGCACACTGCTTGATCAGGGGCGCCGTGGATTGAATCCATGCTGCCTTCAAGTGTACGATTTCCGTGCATCATCCATCCGATCTCATTTGACCTCTCAATCCGTCCTCGTGAGCAACTTTTTGAGAGAAAGACGGCTCGCGGCGGTGAAGTCTGGCTGTATAGTTTGGCTCAGAAACGATTTGCATGACACAATGCAACTTGTTTTATCTGCTTGTAGGCCGCCAAGCTGAATGACTTCAGTAATTTCACTTGCGACTTTGACTCTCAGGAGTTTCCAGGGAATTCGATCTGTGAAGTGATAATTGAATATCACGAAACATTTTTCAACATTCTTCGCATTCTCCCCACTCCATACATGTGGTACAATTGAGTCCAGAATACAATAGTTTCGCATGTCTCAGGTGGATCCAGTCCTGTATCCTGAGAACATTCTCTGACTGATTTGACGCTGTGCGTCACAAAAGAAGTCCAGGCCCATTAATATCGAGGGTCTTTCGAGTCAATCGATTCCAGTGAGATTTGTCTATTTTTCTGATTAGACTGAATTCTCTCTTTTTCATGCATAACATGGTTGCTCTCGAAAAAAAAAGAATAAGACTGATAGATTCTTTCGATTGAGGCGGAGTTCGCGATTTGAATTCTTGACCAGCGACTCAGAACAATTTTTTTTTTGTGTTCCTTTAATTCTGCCTAGCGGATTGTGTCGACACTATTTGGGAATTAACCGGCATCGAGAGCTATCTAATCGATGCAGAATGAAAATGTGCTGGGGCTGGAATACATGATGACACCTTGTCATCGTGAGCCTCTCAGGCACGGAAAAGCCCTTATGAACTCTTTGTACCCAGCGAGTCGAAATTAAGTCATCGCTCTTTTTCTTCCCTTCTCTGCGGTTTCGCCCTTGAGCTTTCTTCGCAATCTATCTATATATATAAAAACGTATGTCTCTCTGTCTGTCTGTTTGTATGTCCGGGGTACCCTATAGACTCGGAAACGGCTGAACCGATCGTCGTGAAAATTTAGGAGCGTGTTCTGGGGGATCTAGCGGTGGTTATAGGGGGGTCAGTTCTTCGATGCAATGAGTCCTTCTACCTTAAAAAAATATTTGAGTGCTCCACCCACGAAAACACGAAAACTCGGAAAAAAATTGAAAAATCCGAAATTCGCAAAATTCACAAACGCCTGAACCGATCGCTGCAAAAATTCAGGGATGGGTTCTCGGGAGCTCCAGGACGGTCATATGAGGGTCGTCGTTCCCATGTGATGGGTCCTTCCACCATAAAAAAATTATTTGAGTGGTCCTCTCACCGAGAATCAAAGATTTCATCGAGGGAAAGACGGGAATTTGTAGGACTTTCAACGGCTGGACCACCATGACGGGGCGGATTCTTGGGAGCTCCTGAGAAGTCTATCGGGGGTTGCCGTCATCACTGGCCTCTGTCTTTTTAC
>NW_003804561.1:1811-3078 GCF_000255335.2 Galendromus occidentalis
GTCTGTCTGTTTGTCTGTTTGTCTGTCTGTTTGTCTGGTGTCACCTATAGACTCGAAAACGGCTTAACCGATCGTCGTGAAAATTTAGGAGCGTGTTCTGGGCGATCCAGCGGTGGTTATAGGGGGGTCAGTTCTCCGATGCAATGAGTCCTTCTACCTTAAAAAAATTATTTGGGTGCTCCACCCACGAAAATCCGAAAACTCGGAAAAAAATTGAAAAATCCGAAATTCGCAAAATTCAAAAACGCCTGAACCGATCGCCGTGAAAATTCAGGGGTGGGTTCCCGGGAGCTTCAGGAAGGTCATCTGAGGGTCGTCGTTCTCATGTTATGGGTCCTCCCCCCATAAAAAAATGATTTGAGTGGTCCTCTCACCGAGAATCAAAGATTTCATCAAGGGAAAGACGGGAATTCGATTTTCCGGAGGACATCTATCTATATATATAAAAACGTATGTCTGTTTGTCTGTCTGTCTGTCTGTTTGTCTGGTGTCACCTATAGACTCGAAAACGGCTGAACCGATCGTCGTGAAAATTTAGGAGCGTGTTCTGGGCGATCCAGCGGTGGTTATAGGGGGGTCAGTTCTCCGATGCGATGAGTCGTTCTACCACAAAAAAATTATTTGAGTGCTCCTGCCACGAAAACACGAAAACTCGGAAAAAAATTGAAAAATCCGAAATTCGCAAAATTCACAAACGCCTGAACCGATCGCCGCAAAAATTCAGGGTGGGTTCTCGGGAGCTTCAGGAGGGTCATATGAGGGTCGTCGTTCCCATGTGATGGGTCCTTCCACCATAAAAAAATTATTTGAGTGGTCCTCTCACCGAGAATCAAAGATTTCATCGAGGGAAAGACGGGAATTTGTAGGACTTTCAACGGCTGGACCACCATGACGGGGCGGATTCTTGGGAGCTCCTGAGAAGTCTATCGGGGGTTGCCGTCATCACTGGCCTCTGTCTTTTTACTAATGAATCTCGCTGAAAATCGCTGTAGCCGTGAAGGGTATCGATTTTCCGGAGGACATCTATATATATAACTAGCGCTCCCGGTCGCCGCTTCGCGGCGACTCGGTATCGCTAGACTCACTACACATGCGCTAGCTCCGAGTGCGCGGGCTCCGAGTGCGCTAACGCCGAGTGCGCTGGGTCCGAGTGCGCTGGCTCCGGGTGCGCTTGCTTTGGTCGCGCGTGCTCTTGGTGAGCGTCCCGTTTCCCCGCTTTCCCGTTTCCCCGCTTTCCCGTTTCCCCGCTTTCCCGTTTCCCCGCTTT
>NW_003804561.1:7310-12672 GCF_000255335.2 Galendromus occidentalis
ACTTCCCGTTTCCCACTTCCCGTTTCCCTACTTCCCGTTTCCCTACTTCCCGTTTCCCTACTTCCCGTTTCCCTACTTCCCGTTTCCCTACTTCCCGTTTCCCTACTTCCCGTTTCCCTACTTCCCGTTTCCCTACTTCCCGTTTCCCTACTTCCCGTTTCCCTACTTCCCGTTTCCCTACTTCCCGTTTCCCTACTTCCCGTTTCCCTACTTCCCGTTTCCCTACTTCCCGTTTCCCCACTTTCCATAATTTTTTTGAGGTAGAAGGACTCATTGCATCGGAGAACTGACCCCCCTATAACCACCGCTGGATCGCCCAGAACACGCTCCTTAATTTTCACGACGATCGGATCAGCCGTTTCCGAGTCTATAGGGTACCCCGGACAGACAGACAGACAAACAGACAGACAGACATACGTTTTTATATATATAGATGTCCTCCGGAAAATCGATACCCTTCACGGCTACAGCGATTTTCAGCGGGATTCATTAGTAAAAAGACAGAGGCCAGTGATGACGGCAGCCCCCGATAGCCTTCTCAGGAGCTTCCGAGAATCCGCCCCTCATGGTGGCCCAGCCGATACAATTCCCGTCTTTCCCGTGATGAAATCTTTGATTCTCGGTGAGAGGACAACTCAAATAATTTTCTCATGGTGGGAGGACTCATCACATGAGAACGACGACCCTCAGATGACGTTCCTGAAGCTCCCGAGGACCCACCCTTGAATTTTCACGGCGATCGGTCCAGGCGGTTGTGAATTTTGCGAATTTCGGATTTTTCAATTTTTTTCCGAGATTCCGTATTTTCGTGGGTGGAGCAATCAAATAATTTGTTTGAGGTAGAAGGACTCATTGCATCGGAGAACTGACCCCCCTATAACCACCGCTGGATCCCCCAGAACACGCTCCTAAATTTTCACGACGATCGGCTTAGCCGTTTTCGAGTCTATAGGTGACACCAGACAAACAGACAGACAGACAGACAGACAAACAGACATACGTTTTTATATATATAGATGCACCTTTATTCAGAGAATAATGGGGGGGGGGTTCAGCGAAGAATATAAGTACACACTTGAGTGTGTCGTCACCCTCAATGATTCTTCTAACTGATGGTTTCCTGCGAGGAGGACCTAGCGCAGATACAATAACCCTGTGTTTTGCCCCCCTGCCGCCCCTGAGGGCAGCGGGACAGCCTCTCTCTGAAGAACCCACTTACGTTATCGGGCGGGGCTAAAACCCACGAAATCTCTACTCTGTTTCACATGCAAAAACATTCCAAGCGGGCCCCACGCCGGGCGGGCGCCCCGAAGGCTTTACCGGTGAATGGATGACTTTGGCGCTCCTGGGGGGGAGACCGCTAAAATCCCTTCGGGGAACACACTTATCCAAATGATTAATGTAAGAAAATCAGGAGAAATTTGGATGACTTCATCGCGACCCTGTTGAAACCAAATACCCAGTTCGTTGTACTTGTTGAGACGTGGCTGTATTCTCATACAGAGAATCTTTTCGTCATTCCCGGCTACCGGGCTGTATTCGCATATAATGACAGCTACAGAGCTGGATGTGTGGCGATCTTCGTCTGGGCGGGGATCGCTTTCTCCAGACTCCCGCTCTCGGTCTCGTCGTGCGACGCCTTGATTATCGAGGCCCTGGTGGGCGGAGACCTGAGGGTCCGAATCGCTACTATCTATCGTTCTCCCTCGCCGGACGTCTCGGATATGGAGAGCTTCATAAGAAGGGACATGCGGGGAGTTCTGAACATGCTTGCTGCGACACCTGACTGTATAATCGTGGGCGACATGAATCTGTGCCTGGCCTCTGCGACTGACTCGGTCTGCGAGTACAGGGAGCTGCTCGAGTCAGAGGGCTTCTTGTGCATGAACGACACCGTACCGACGCGGGTCACTGCAGACACTTCCACTGTGATAGACCACCTTTTCATGAGAATGAGCAGGATCTGTGACGCTGACCTGGCGGTACAGGATTCGGAGGCTGTGTCCAACCACCGACTTATGAACCTCAGCATCTCTCAAGCCCAGAGAGACATATCACCATAGACTGAAGAAAATCATTCGTCGCACGAAAATCGCCTACTACCGTGAGAAATTCAAGCAAAACGAGGGGAATCCAGCACTGGCCTGGAGGACCGTCAACACCTATTTTCGAGGCACGACGGGATCGGGCACGCTCGATCCTTCTGTGATGGGACGCGGCCTCGACGAAATAAATGAATACTTCGCTAAGGCTGGACTCAACTCAACGGCAACATCAGACCCTCCCTCCGACCCATATGCGGACTTGCCTGAACAGAGACCCTTGTTCTTCGACAGTTTCTCGGTCCCGGCCCCCAGTGAGGTTGCCGACCACCTGAGGAACACAAATCCTCGCAAGGCTTCAGGAGAGGACGAGGTGCCTGCAAAGCTGCTCAAACTGGCGTACCGAGAGCTCACGCTTCCCATACACGGACTGGTGGACTCGAACATAGCAACCAACTCTTACCCGAGTGCTTTCAAGACGGCCCTACTCTTCCCCGTACACAAGGCGGGTTCCATGACGGATCTCCGGAACTTCCGACCCATCTCACTGCTATCAACGGTGAACAGACTGATAGAGCGCCTACTGACGGACCAGCTGACCAATGCCATTGAGCAAACCGAGATACTGAGTCCGAACCAGTTCGGATTCAGGAGGGGACGGAACTGCGAGACCGCTGCCCACAAACTCGTCGAATACGTCGCTAAATACTCGGACATGGGACTCAAATGTGTGGCCATATTCTGTGATATTAGTGAAGCCTTTGATTCCATACCCCATCGACGCCTCCTGAAGAAATAGAGAGAATTGGAGAGAGAGAGCGAATTGGCAAAAAATAGAGAAAAAGAGCAAATTGGCATAGGCGGCGACGCCTTAGCCCTGCTGAGCTCCTACATCTTCGGAAGAGAACAGATTTACCGACACGAAGGACGATCCAGCGCTCCTTGCAGTGCTCCCTGCGGCGTCCCGAAGGAAGTGTTTTTGGGCCCCTACTATTTCTGCTCTACATAAATGACCTTCTACACTCGATCCACGGAGCCGAAATAATATGCTTCGCTGATGACACAACCCTGATACTACGACACCCCGATTTGTCTTCGCTGAGTCGCTTGGCCTCAGAGGGTATCTCACGGGTCGACAAGTGGATGCGCACAAATCGCCTGTCGCTAAACGCGTCCAAGACAAAATACGTGCTCTTTGGAAACAACCCGGACCTAGACGTGAGTATCCACAGAAGCCCCGTGGGGACCTGCCCCAACCTTGATGGTACTAAGATAGACAGAAGCGAGGGCTACAGATCCTTAGGACTGTATGTTGACTCGAACCTAAGGTTCCGAACTCACACGACCTATGTCTCCTCGAAAATTCTTGCGGGAATCGCCATGATCGCCAGGATTCGCCATACAGCCCCTCGTCACATCTGACGAACTCTCTATTTTGCGCTCGTGGATTCTCACATTAGATATAGGGTGTCCGGTTTATAATAGACCCAATTTGTTTCTCTAATAACTTAGCGAAAACACCTTCGATTCGCGCCGGATTCCTGGCGTCTGGCAGATAATTTATTTACATTTATTTATGGAGGATTATATCCGACAGAAGCCGACCCCTGACTTTTCTGCAGATCTTGAGCCGCTTAGCAAAGTTTCGGATCACTCTCTGACAAAGTTGCGAATTGATCTTCAAAATTTCGCGCTGGATATTGGCTTTCAGAGCCCCGATTGTCTTCGGCTCGTCTCGATAGACCCTCTGTTTCAAATGACCCCACAAAAAAAAATCACACGGGGTCAAATCGCGCGATCGCGGCGGCCAGATGATTTCGCCATTCTTCGAGATGAGTTTTCCCGGGAACATGGACTTGGCTAATTCGATGGTTTCGTTCGAGGTGTGCGGTGTGGCGCCATCTTGTTGAAACCACATGTTCTTCTGGCGTAACGCGCGGCATTCCGGTCCACAAAGTCCTTCAACATCTTCCGGTAACGTTCCCCGTCGACAGTCACCGGGTTTCCTTGCTCATCTTCGAAGAAACACGGGCCGATGATGCCCCCGCTCCAAATGCCGCACCAGACAGTGACTCGCTCGCAGTGCAGGGGAATCTATAGCGTTTGCCTGGAATTCTCGCTATACCAGAAGCGGCTGTTTTGTTTGTTTACGAAACCGCTGATAGGCGAATCTTTGATATGGTAGACCCGACGCAGCGCTCGGAGGGGTCTAGGTAATCTTACATCACAACAAAGGCCGGCGGCCATTTTTTTTGAGGGAGAGGGTGAAAACAGCCAGGATTCTACCCGCTGAATCAACGGCGCATGTCTAGGTAACCTTACATCACAACAGAGGCCGGCAGCACTTTTTTTGAGGGATAGGGCGGAAATAGCCAGGATTCTACTCGCTGAAGCGATGAGTCAATAGAGGAATCGGAAAATTGGATTGATTTCCGAACTTCGATTCCTCCGGCCTATATATGACGACTTCGGAATTCCCTTATGCAAATGACGTGGAATCTGTTCAGCTACACGGTGGAGACTATACCATATCGATCAGGAACGTTTGTGAATTTTCATACCGATTCTTCCAACATACCCGATTATATCGCTATTCACTTGCTTTGCGAGGGAAAACCTTATATCCGAGTGATGATACCGTCAACTCATATCCTCACTCCCACATTCGAAACCCCTCGTGAAAGCCGACAGGTTCCTTTCGTCCGAACCTCTAATAAGTCTCAGCAACCGCGATGACGCGACTCAAAGGAAGGGTTTATCAAAGATTCACTTGGACTTTGCATCGCTCGAGTTTGCACACTAACGGAATGGCATACGCTGGGACACTGGACACTCCTACTGTTTCGACAAGGGCGATCAAAGTTACGGACTTGGATGATACGGGCGAGGATGGAGAAACTTCATCTCGAAGATATATCGTATCGGTGCTTGATAAGCCCCTCCCTTGAGGAGGGTGCCTGAAGATTTTAATGTCCACCTATCGAAACTTCGGCTAGCAAACACACTGGGTAACTGGCGAACGTTCCCCCTGATGGGGATTCTTTATTCCATCCTTATATAGTGGTCCAGTGAAAAGGGTTACATTGTAACAACTGCTCAGGGTTAGCTAATTGTTCAGATACTGAGGGTTACAGAAGAACACTGACAATGAAGCGTGCGGAAGGGTTGAGAAAATACCCAGGGACGTTCCGCTCTGGTGAATTCACTAATTCTAGCCACAGGGATTTCTGGGCGCATACTAGACTGAAAACTCAATATATTCATCATTCCCCCTCGCACGGAAATCCCGAATTCTGGAATGAATTCAAATCGTTAAATTG
>NW_003804562.1:0-2915 GCF_000255335.2 Galendromus occidentalis
TTTTTCCATCTAAGCGCACTCGGACGCACCGCAACGGCACTTCAAATTGTGGAAACAACGAAAAAGGTATTTGCTACGTTCGGACGCCCGAGACAGTTCCGAACGGACAGCGACCCGAGATATTTGTCAGCGGTGTTTAAAGACTTCCTGAGCAAGTGGAAGGTGAGACACAACGCGAGCTCACCTCATTTTCATTCGAGCAACGGAAAGGCGGAGTCCGCCGTGAAAATAGCAAAGAGGCTGATTAAAAAAACATCGTTGGAAAAATCAGATCTCGAACAAGCGCTGCTCGAATGGAGGCACACGAAACAAAGAGATGGAGCATCACCGGCGCAGAAGTTTCTGAGTAGAACAACCCGTTCGCTTCTACCCGTCGCCAAGAACGAACTCAGGTTGAAGAACCCGGCGGGTATAGAGCAGCAAATCGCCAAACGACGCACAGTGGTCAAAAATCGATTTCTAGGTGGACAAAATTATTCGGTCGTTTTTCGCCCATATCTCAAACTTGAATGGTTCAGACTACCCGATACGATGAAAATTAGGGACGGATGACCCCCACAAGGACGCACCGACCCGAAGAGTTGCGATTTGTGTCGAAACGACCGAGGGAAAATTCTTCCGTGGCCGACAACAGGCGAAAACCTAAATTGCTCATTTAAGACCTTTGCCCCGACTTACCCCAGGAATTTTTTTTTTTAAAAGCTCCTCAAGCCTTCCGCTTTTCGAAGCACATCTCCAATTTCTGCGCATTTTTGCGCTAAGGGCTTTAAAAAAAAAAAAGGCAAATTTTCGCTGATTTTAGGTCTTCATCGGAGACATCGAATTATAGCCGGGCATGCTTCAGACGAGATGGCCTGGGCTGTCTTAGAATATTTTTTCCTCTCTTTCACTGCTCGTGGGTGACCAAAGGCGGAGATACCGGGATGCAGAATTCGCTACAGGCTTTGATCCGCTTCGATTGTGGAGAGAGATTCCCTCTTTTACAATAGCATGGATATGGATCCCGATCGGTGCTCGCGATTCGGGGGCGAAGCGAGTCATCTCGGCGATCCGACATCCAACAGCTCGTTCCCGAAAAGCGATCTCTTGAGCGCCAGCAGACGATGTTCCGAGTCTGACTCACGGGCAAGCTGGCGCGGTCTCCACTTCTGTAGGAAGTTGGAAGTCAAGCAGGAAACCACGTGCATCGGGATCGCTCTCCGTTGTGCGCTCTCGGGCTGAGCTTCACTGTGCATCGAGACTTTGCGGAGGACGACAAGTGACGGCGATGGAGGTGATCAAGACTATTACCGTAACCCGGAGAGAATTTGTGGAAAAGTGCTTCGAAGCCGGAAAACGAATGAGACCGGATGGCATGATCGACTTTCTGCTCTCATCTGGAAACTTGCATCGATCGAGCGTTGAAAATTTAGGAGAATTGAAGCTCAGCCTTAGCCGAAAGACCGCCAAAGTATTTGGAAGGTTTGAGAGAAGTCAACGGAAGAAAGAAGCCTTCTTACGCGACAATGCTGATTGGTTGGACATGGACCCCTTCCAATTCGAAATCAAAATGAAGCATCGAGAGCAGGCCACGACATCGTCGACGGGGCCCGGTCGGCCGACGAAACCTTTCAGGGGGTTGACTGAAAAGTCGAAAAAACGTAGGGTCCGACCTTTGCTTCAGCATGACACGGAACAACTTCTACATGCGACACATCTTTCCTTGCATTCAGCAGGCGACCGCAAGGGTTCTCAGACGGTGGAAGATGTGCTGGAACGACCATCGTCAGCGGCATCATCGGTTTCTTCTGTTGCCTCCAGCTATAGAGCTGGAATCTGCAGGAATTCGAGGAGCCCTTCATCCGAAGAGGCCCTCGCGGTACTCATAGACTGTAAGCTCTCGCGGGGTAGGTACTCTTGGCTTAGGAAAAAGTCCAGAATGTTGGGACACGTCCTCTGTCCGCCACACTACAAGGCGATGGAAGCTAAAACTGCTTGTTGTTTGCCAGCCGAGAACATGATCGTTAATGAGACCCGCGCTGAACTCCGACTTCAAGCTATACTGGATTTGACATGTGAGAGGCTCTGCAGCACCAAGCCCTCGGACTTCACCGAAGCTCTGACCGCAGGATGCGGGAGCTTCTGTTTATATGCAGTTTGTAATTACGCGCCACACCACAAGCGCCACCTTGTGCCATAATAACAATCAGTGTCACTTTGACCTCCGACAGACTCGATAGTCATCTCTCATTGCTAGGCATTCCAGATAACTAAGAAACTGGTGTCAGAAGTGCAAAACTCACCATTCGAACAGAAGAAAAGTCAGTGTTTCGAGGATCATGTCGGTATTCGTGAAAAATGGACTACCATTGCCTCGACCGCTACCGCTGTTCCCACTGAACCGAAGGAAACAATGGATAGAATTCAGAGAAGATTTCTTCGACTACTGTGTGTCGAACGACATTTTCGCGGAGGACCCGAGCGGGTCTACGCCACAAGCCCTACTTGTTTACATTGATGAACGCATTTTTAGCGGGGAGAATTCTGAATCCAGCGGGGCGTGCGACTCGACGAATCGGCGAGTAAGCCCTTCTTGGCGACTTGTACGGATTCCAATGGCGGCCTAATTTAAATTTTCTAAAGTAAAGCCCCGGTAATGAATGAAATAAATGAATAAAATAAAAATTCCGAGTTTATATGCATTTTTGAATGAGTTCTCATGAGCTCCTCCGATCTTATTCGCTCAAGTTTCGGTCGTATTCTGTACGAAGCTTTGTTTTGCCCAAGAGTGCACACCTATCCAGTTCATCTCGCTATCTTGTGATGAGGTATCCATGTTGCGTTGAGTCCGGGTCCGCATCATACAGTCTACTACTCGGTCCAAGAATCTTCTCTTAGATCGATCCCGTCGTCACCCCAGAATAACTCGCCAAAAC
>NW_003804563.1:0-70262 GCF_000255335.2 Galendromus occidentalis
GAGAAGGGCGTAGTTTATGTATATAATAAACATGAATGGACCAATGATCGAGCCTTGCGGGGCACCAATATCGAGCGACAACCACGCTGATTTGATATCACCTACTTGAACACATTGTCTACGATCTGATAGATAGGAGTGGAACCATCTGCAAGTGGATTCAGAGCAACCGAGATTACGGAGCATGAGAATGAAAACCGAGATGTTCATGCAATTGAAAGCCGCCGCTATGTCAAGGAACATTCCGAGCGAGAGGTCGCCCTCATCAACAACCTGGAGGACTCTACCAGTGAGTCCTGCCAGGGCGAGCTCAGTGCTCCGAGCTTTCCGAAAGCCGAATTGACTCGGGACGAAGAAACCAGATTGCTCTATGAACGCCTCGAGTCTGTTTTTCACAATCCGTTCGAACACCTTGGAGAGGAAGTCGACGAGGGAGATTGGTCTGTAGTTAGCGAGGATATCGCGCGC
Organism: Galendromus occidentalis; assembly: GCF_000255335.2. Classification (NCBI taxonomy): domain Eukaryota; kingdom Metazoa; phylum Arthropoda; class Arachnida; order Mesostigmata; family Phytoseiidae; genus Galendromus; species Galendromus occidentalis. Next base: position 469 of record NW_003804563.1, read on the forward strand.
GCCCTTGCGTTTGAAAAGTGGAACAACGAAAGAATCCTTCAGGGCCCTTGGGAAACGGCCCGATTTGATGGAGCGGTTGAAGATTGCGGCCAGAGGGACGGCGATCTCAGAGGCTACCATCGAGAGGATGGCAGTCCGGAATGCCAGCGAATCCAGACCGCCAACCCCTTTTGGAGGACTCAATGGCGGACAGGACCTCGAACTTATCGACCGGGCCAATATCAAAAGCTACCGTCGGGGGCGGGCTCCAGAGCTCGTCCAAGACAGACGGAAAATTATCGAACAGCCTGAATGAAGCGACTGTCTTCGCGCCAACCGTGGCGAAGTGAGAATTTAACGCCTCGGCAGTTTCCTGAGGCCGCTCGATGACGACATCCTCGACACGAAGGCGAGCTGGGAGCTGTATACAATCCTGTTTGCGGCCGCATGTACCATTGATAAGCCTCCACATCTCAACGGAGTTTTTGCCGAACTTGGCGAACCTTGACAGGAAGAAAGCCTTACGGACTTTGAACAAGCACCGTCTGAATCTGCTCAGGCCCTTATGGTAGGCGGTCTTCGACACATCGGAGGGAAATTTACGATACCATTTGAACAGCTTGTTGACATTTGAGCGAAGCTTGCGAAGACCTTCACTGAAGGAGAAGCCCCTGTATCTTCTACCGGGAGGAGGGGGGGAGACAGCGGGAAACATTTTTCGTAATTGCTAATCAGCAAACGGCGGAAAGTATCAAGAGCAGCATCGGTGTCGACGCAGCCATTGACATCAACCCAGTCCAGCCCCGCAATCCTATCAATAAATACTTGAACGTTGCTTGGATCATGGGATCTGATCAGCCTCTGCGTGGGGAGAGGAGTCTGGGGAGCATCACGGAGCGGAAGACCGGATAGTCTGACAAACACCGGAAAGTGATCAGAGAAGACTGGGGTGCTCCAGACGAAAGGAGCAACCTCCAAGAAGTTCTCGCAACCCCTGACCGCAATGTGGTCAATACAGGAGCCCGAGGCCGGCCTGGTAGCAATATTCACCAATTGCTGAAAGCCATGAGAACCTAGGTACTCGAGGTATTCGGAACACCGAGAAGCCGAGAGCAGATCGATATTAGAGTCACCGGTTATGATACAGGGAAGACTTGAATTACTCCCAACAATTTCGTCGAGCTCCGAAAGGAGCTCTCTCGCGAGAAGGAAGCTAGCGGAGTAAAGGCCAATAACACAGAACTCGTTCGCCAGCTTTTTGATCCGGAGACTGAGCACCTGAATCCGACCATCCGAACTGGACCGAGACACGATTGAGAGGACGGTACATGATGAGCGAACGAAAATCCCAACGCCGCCGCCCCGCGACGACCCACCCCTGCAGACTGTAAAAAGAGAGAAATCAGGAATTGCATAGCTTTGGACCTCGTGCTCCTTGAGCCAGGTTTCACTAACCACTAGAACGTCGAGATCGGCTCCCTCGCCGTGGAGAAGATCGGCTATCAGCTCCAACTGCCCAGATTTTCGGAGACCTCCCGACCCAGCATTGAGATGTAGAACTGCAAAACTACTAAATGACTTTGAGATGTTGTCGACTCCGACGCAGTCCCGAACGTTGTCGATAGAGGGAAATACCAGAGAGCTATTTATATCACAGTTTATGAACATTGAGTCCGAGCGAGTCTTATTATTCGTGGGAATCATGATGAGTTCTTTACGTTCGAGCGCTCCGCCTTAGGGCCCAACGAGCCACAGACAACCGAGATGAGTGGCTGCAGAGTGTTCCATAGCTGCGTGAGCTGTTCAGCCGCCTGGGGACACAGAACCTTGATGACCGCAATTAGTGGTGTAAGATTTCCGATTGAGCTCATCTTCTGTGTTGAGCCTCTCGTTATATTCGTGCCCCTTCGCAATCCTTTCTTGGAGGTGGGCTTCGTGATGACTCTTCGGTGAGTGGCCGCCCGCTTCTTGGGTCTGCAGCTCGTCTTCTTTCGTTTCGGGATGGATGTCGGTAACGGCAAGTTGACACTGAACTTTTCCCCTTCTCCGGAGTCCACAACTACCGCTCGGGCGGCCACAATCGACGCATAGGACTTGAGGCTCGAGTCGCCGAGCGCCTCTTGTGGCTTTCTGGGTGGAACCGTGGGCGGGTCAGTTACCTCGATGATGGTGTCGATGTTCGCTTTTGGATGGGACGATCTCAGCTGTTGGATGACCTGATTTTCTAGAAGGGCCTTCCTTCTCTCCATCGCACATGCTCTCGATGGACATGATGGGGAATTTGAGGGATGGGGCCCCTTACAATTTACACATCGGGCCGTATTCGTACATTGAGCTGCCATATGCTCCTGTTTTCCGCACCGTCTGCAAACCGCCTCGTTCTTGCAGTTGCTCGCAATGTGCCCCAGTTTCTGGCATTTGAAACAGGCCAAGGGCCTCCCAGCGTGCAGGATGACTCTGTACGAGCGTCCAGGCCAATTGTACCTCCGCGGGTGGCACTTTCAAGAACCTGAGCAGTACCCCGATCGGTGGGGAACGACTCGAGGGTGCCTGCGCTCCTTGTTTTGGTTGTCTCGCGTCGTACTTCGACCACCCCCGAACCTGTCAGTGCGAGGAGTATATCAGCATCGGAGAAGCCCCGGTCAACGCGGGTTATCCTCGCCCATATCTGGCTCAGGCCTCGACAGACTGCCCTGACCGGCTCGCCACCAAGAGTCTTGATCTTGAGCAGCTGTTCGGCCTCCTCCGTCGTTTTGGCCCATGCTTTTATACTTCCATCTCGTGAAGTCGGTTTCGCGAAGGGGCATAGCTTACAAATCTCCTCACAGATTGGAAGGATTCCGTTGCACATCGGGACTGGCTGGTCGTACCACACACCGTCGTCACCACATCTCTTCTCCACTCGGGAGAAAACCAACACAGAAAACAACCTTCCCGGTTCTTGCTGATGCGACTTCGGAGAGCATCCAGCTCACGTCGAGCCCCCGCGATCCTCTTCGCCGTCTCCCTGCTCCGAACCTCAATCCACTCAGCCCCAGAGTCCTCTTCGTTCTCACCATTCAACTTCTGGGGGTCCCCGGAAACATGAGCCTCCGTGGGGCTATCCTCGATACACTCCCTCAGTCTCTTCGCTGCACGAGTCTGCATGCTGGCTGCCAGCCGCCGGCCCCGGCTGTTCCAAGAGCCCACACAGGCCCTCAGCGGTGCCGTATCGACGAGAAATTCGATCCACAAAACGGAAAACAGCCGAGGGAGAAGGCTGGGTTTCGGCCTGATTTCGGCGTAAGACCAGGGATTTCAGACGTCAGTCGATGCACGGGGACACTATGCTTCCGATGATTGCTCTGGCCTTGGTACACACCGCCCCGATTTGGGAGTCTAAGCAAAAACTCGGGAGTGCCTTCAAAGAGCTGCCGCACCATTTGATGATGACGTGATCTCTTGTCAAACTATTATCTGACTGACCGACGGTGGCGATTCCTACGGAGGAGGAATCCCGTAAGTGTGAACTTTTGACCTAGCGTGTGGCATCAGCCAAAGTCTTCAAAGTGGAAAGTGGCCCGCAAGTCTCTTTCTCGTCATTCCTCTCGCCCGCGTCTAACGGGGCCCTTTGGCGCGCGCTGCCTCCTGATCGAAAGCCGGCAATCTGTGATACTCCACCAGACGTTCGCCGCTCGGTCGCTAGCCTGCTCTCTCTGTTGGTCGACCGTTCAAGCGTACCGTCTGCCGCTCATAGTGGAATTTTCGACAGGCCATCGGATAAAATTCTGACGGACTTAAAATTGATCATCAAGCGTCTATCTGAAAATTTTGCAGATTCCTCGGAAATCCTGTGCTGTTGGTGATGCTGTTCGCGACATCGTGATGATTACGCGCTCCAGTTTCTCCGAAGTCTGACCATGAACAAGGGAATGTCGAACAGTGGGCCTGCAGCCAGTCAGTGGGCCCCGGAGGACAGCCGATCGAGATGGGGTTGTCTCCCATTCGGATGGCTGTTCAGAAGCGCATCGAACAAACAGAAGTTCGGTCGAGTCCTGCCAAAAAGTCAAACGTTTGTGTCTACTTCGAAAAAGGACATTCGCTCGCAGGAATATGTTGTGCGATCGTTGTCAGCAAATGACGTTCCCATGTCGGATATGGCCGTCGCCAATCTGTGCCAGCTCTGCCTCTGTGTCGTCAGTTTGAAACAATGCATGCGACTAGAGCCCTGCGCGCATTCGTTTTGCATAGAGTGTCTACAACAACACGTCGCCGTCAATGTTCAAGACGGCCGTGCCACGATTCCGTGCCCGCACGCAAACTGTGATATGAATCTTCGAGAGTCGCACGTTCGTCGTCTCCTCAAAGACCAACCCCAACTCGTCGAGCGATGGGCCATCCTATCGCTGAACCAGCAAGTTGCCCGCGATCCTCTGCGTATGTTCTGCCCAGGTCCAGCCTGCGGGAATATATGCCAACTCCCGGAGCCAGCTACGGATCCTTACGGACTCCAATGTTCAAAATGTGAATATACGTTCTGCGCCGTCTGTCAAGACACCTGGCATCCCCTCAAAGACTGTGATGAAACAACCGTCCTCCAGAATGTGCTGCAAGACCTAACAGGTATGTTCCTCAAACAACATTTTGCCATTCGATCGCCGCTTCGGCGGCCGATTGTTCACGTTTTGCGAGGATACGTAGATTGAAAGTAAAGTCGCGGCTGTCAGCGGATATCCGGACCGACCGTGTTGTCGGCTGACTCCACTGATTCGAACGTTGAACACCGATCCGAATAAACCGTCGCTAGGGCTGTCTCGAGCGAAACGTCGCTAGTCCAAACCCCATATCCGGCTGATTCCTTGGGACGTGACTCCGTTTCATTTCATTCAATATTCTCCTCGTGCAATGGCCGTAATCGATGCTTTTCCGGAGACCCAATGCTGATGACGACCGATGAGACTCATTTCAATGGACCGAGCAAGAATGGGAGAAAACGAAGATCCGGCGAATTCCATTGGAAAACCACTTGATTCATTTCCTCTCACGGGCCCCCACACGCGCCGCTCGCCGGGCGATCTGTTATACCAGTATCGATCGCGCGGTGTCGGCTTACAGAAACATGAATTCGAGACCAATTACTGTCTGAGCAGAATGTTCGAGCTCATCGGCCCAAATCATACCGCGATTTTTTCCCTGTTCTCGCTCCCTATGCAATGCGGTGATCTATTTCTATCTTCCTTCCCTAAGAAGTACTTCGAGGATTCCGACTCTTCTTGTCCTAATAATCAACCCGAATCATGTAATATGCACCCAATCTTCATCGGTGTGGCCCATGTGACGAACACTAGCGTGAGACTGGAAATGCGGCCAATGCTCGCACGGGGTCCCGCAGTCTCCGAGGAGAGGCAAACTTTTTCTATTCGCGATTGCTGCCGGATCATCTGCGTTTTCCGAAGCATTGTGGCTCCGTCCGCTTACCCTTCCATAGTATACACTGCTTGTTTCCGGCAAGACGGCTGGGCTTGTATCTGGACCCTTGGTGATATTGTTAGTGCCTCCATTCCAACCCGAATGGAAACGAAATCAACATCCCAAAATAACGCGCGCAACGTCTGAGTCATATAACGGTCGCCGGAAAGGGCGACGGTGACTGGGCGAAGAGCTTATGCAAGAGTCGCAGGGCAGGATTTCCTGAACGCAAGGCGAGGATCTCTGGAGCGAAAACAGGAGCAGAAAATGCCAGATTCACCTACATTGTAATAATGCCACTGCTTGTGTTATAACGAGTCACGGGGAAGCCTTTGAGCCCAGAGATTTGACCGTATCTTTGAACAATCGCTGAAACTCCCGCTACCTTTTCGATTTTCCCTGTGCCAGCTGCCATGTGATACTCGCGTGAATACATGGGGAGGGGAGAGGAAGCGAAATCGAATGCGCTGGATATTCTGACCGAGCAAATCTATGATTGCTCCGTTTTCCGTTCTCCTGGCACCACAAGTGTTTGCAGGTGGAAGCGCTCGTGGTTCCGCCAGAATGGTTCGTCCCCTGCTATCGCTGTGGCTCGAGAACGGGGGACTTGTGACAATTATCACGTACGCCGGGAGAAAGCCACGTAACTCCGATAGAACACAACAGAAACATTAGCGACTGTCCCTTGGAACACACTCTGGATGAGACCCACATTCCGCCGGTCGAAAGTATGTCGAACAGATGTCTTAAAGACGAACAGCGTCCAGAGATCGGCTTATATGCTCGTGATTTCATTCTGAGGACCAAACAAGGAATTCCAATCAGAATGAATCCTGGAAGTCGACAAACCCAGCTTTCTCCATGCCCAGAAGTCGGAAGCGTTCTCGAAGGACCGGAGCAAGACGGTCCTGTAGGGATGACCGCATAGCTGTTACGAGAACATGCCTAGATATTCGTAGATACGTTCTGTCGGCAGTCAACCTAGCCTGATAGTTCACGGTCGATTTCGGCTTCCACTCAAACCGAGAGGCGATTCGTCACATGTCGATCATGGGCATCTCAAGCCAGTAATCGCGATGCATTGAACCACTCGCATAAACACTTGGCCTCTACATTAGGTTCACGATCATACGGAGCACTCGGGAAGAATCTTGATATCTCGTTCTTATCGAGCCGTGGAGATAAAAACCACGTCACGCCATACGTCGCTTTATGTAAGCGGCCTCCAGGAGCCGCTCTATGGTCAGTGTTTTTCTTGCCGCTGTGCGTTTGACATTGTATGCGAGATTCTTGGGGGCGACATCCGGCGCTGTCGTGACAAGCTCCTCAAAATATGAAACGTGAATCGCCCTCCGCTGTCGTTGACGGCCAGGAACGCTTCCTAGTCCGGCCGCAAATCGAGTCCTTGATGATAAGCGACCAAATTGGGTCTCTTGGCGTCTCCGGGCGCAAGTTCGCTCCGTATTGTTCCGACCAGCGTCGACTAGTTGCCCTTCACACGATCTTCAGGGCATAGCGAGATTTCTGGAGCACATCTTCTGTGCCGGAAGACGCGGGCGTCCCAGTGCGCCATCCGCAGACGCTACGGGTGCAAGCATTTTTGTTATGATAGCCACGAGATGCGTTCCCAGATGATGCCGAGATTCCCTTGAATTTCGGATGCAAATATTGCAGTAACCGTCGCTTTTCCGGAGGAGAAACATTGACCTTCCACGTAGAACAGACCGCGAGACCATTGCATGATTCGCGAATTCCCGTCACAGCAATCTGCTCCGCACGATTTTCACGAATGGACACGCTCCGCCGTCTCTCAATCGGCCCCTGATGAGCTACTTTACGACTCGACCACCAGAGCGCGCGGAGGTTCTGGTGTATGATCGGTCGATAAGAAAATTTGCCCGCTTGGAACAGAACTTTTTCCGATGCTTCCCGCTTCGGCGGAGACGGATGGAAGTCAGGATCCCTTCCCGTCCAGAAAGCGATCGACCGACCGCAGGGAAATATGATTTCCCAGCGTTTACTTCTTCTCGATGCCGATGTCGCGAGAATGGAACTCATTCCAGGCGAATATCCAACCACGGATCGCTGCCGCTTAGATGCTTCATTCTTCTTTCGCGCGACCTCCTGAGCGCAGTCAGTTCCGCCCCGTTTCGGCGGAAAGCGTATCTGGGATTCGACCGGTTTTCAGAAGTCCTATGGCGTATGAGAAACTTCAGAGGTTTCAGATTTTTCAAGAATCGGACGCTCGAGAAAGCTCCCACGAAAAGCACGAAGCGCTCTCTCATACTTCGGAGTCGGAGCCTCCGGCTATGATTAGCTTTTGCTGGTTCGGGATCTCTAGTCGGCTTGCGTCACTCTCTTTCGTACAGAAGTGGGATCTTAAGTCAGGATGCTGATATGCACCTTCATTTTCTTTTTTACGTGACCTCCGCGTCGACATTCACTCCGAGTTCTGGTGGGGACTCCGGGGGAGATCGAGGCGACGGCGATAGCGCCCTCTTCCTTCCGATTCGGCATCAGCGCTCTCAGAATGAAGCTCACTCAGGACGTTAAGCTTGGGCTCTCGAGTGGTAAAGGCCCCCGCTACCACGGAGTCGGAGAGAGCGTTCTTCTGCGGATGCACTGACGGTGGCCGAAGCCTCATCTGATATCGGCCCCGGATTGACCCAGAACCAGTGCTATGACTCTGTCGTAACCGGGTTTTCGATGACACTGACCGAAAGAGGAAGACGGCTGGTGAGCAGATCCGTGAAGACGGCAGTCTGCGTGCGTTTGGCGAAAGTAAGTCGCCGCCGACGGAACGGCCGGTCGATCGGCCCTGGAAAAGAATTGTGCTCGGGAGAACTAGAACATAGCATCTCGTCTTTCGGTCGCAGTCGAGGTATTCCAGCGAATGGAGCTGGAAGGACACTGTTCCAGAAAGCGGCGGGCTCGCCCGGAGTTCTCTTCCATTGTGGCTGATGTGGGGAGAATGTTTTCTTCGAGAAATAATTCTGACCGAAAACGGGTGCAGAATTCGGTCCCGGGATGATAAGCGAAAAACACATGAAAGCGCGCAGAATCTAGATGACGGCGAGAATCGTGAACGGAAGTCCACCCGGATGCTCCATGTTAATTTGCGGGCAAGGCGGGATGAAAGTAGTCCGGAAAGTAGCGGGTATGTGCTGATAACGTCAGTAGGTACATACCCGTTGATCCGATTAGGATAAAGGGAAGGATCTGGAGGAGATCATCGGAAGCAGTATCCATCCGGAGAGCTTGTTGTTGACAACGAACTCCGGAGTCGACCGGTGGCAGAGCCTTTGGTAATAGTTCTATAGTTAGATCACACAGGCTCGTGTGGGTGGCCAAGAACAATGGCCTTAGCTCGAACTCCTTCTCACCAACATGGAGTGTTATGTTATCGAGCTAGGCTGCGCACCAATGTGGGACGATGTGGGGCTTTCGATACTCCTTTGTCTCCGCCTCATTAGGCTGTTTCCAAATCATTACGAAACGCGGACTCTGTCCATTTCTCGGGAAAGCTCTGGCTTCATCGGCCTTCTGACGCAGCCTCTCGAATCAACGGAACACGGGCTGAATTGATTACCTCCTACATTCTACGCTTTGTCTGAGCTATTATCATCAATGAAACATGTTCAAACTCATACATCGATTCAAACACGACTTCTCGTATCTGTCCATCTGATAGAGACGGCTCGCCTAGTCGATGTCTCGAGAACAGGCATCGTCTTGAACAAGCAGATGGGGCCATGGAAAAGCTTCGAGAATGAAAATTTCGTCTCATAGACGCGGAGTTCAGCGACATTCCTTAGAATAACCGTGCAATGTTCAACTGTCGTTCTCCGGTTGGGACTTTCTCGAACGATGAGCATATGAACGAGCCCTTTGACACGTCGATACGATCCGCTGCTTTCAGGGAAAGACTAAAAACTGAAAACGCGTGTGACGAGCTAAGAATAACGTTTTTCTTCTGCATCTAATTTCAGGCATCAAACGATGTCCACACTGCAGTGTCCTGATCGAGCGAGAAGATGGCTGCGCTCAGATGCTGTGCAAAAACTGTCGTCACGTATTCTGCTGGTTCTGTTTGGCATCGTTGGACGACGACTTCCTACTGCGACACTACGATCAGGGACCGTGTAGGAACAAATTAGGTCATTCAAGGGCTTCGGTCATGTGGCATCGGACGCAGGTTCTTGGGATATTCGCTGGTTTCGGTTTCCTAGTCCTTCTAGCCTCGCCGCTCCTCATCCTGGCCGTCCCGTGCATACTCGGAGGCAAATGCGGCTTCAAAGGATCGTGCTTCTCCTGTACCGTATTGACGACAGACGAGTCGGATACTGCGAATAAGCCACCGGCTTCGGTGTAAGACTTCGAGCCGGGCTCGGTTGGTCATTCTCAGTCTCGGCAAGACGCAAATGAAGGGAGACACGAGCCGTTCGCCGGGCAGGGAAATCCGAAGGACGGATTCTCCAGCCTGCCAACGTCGCGTCGTCGGAGCCTTACGCTATTCTCTGATGCCTTCATTCGGCCGAACTCATGTTGGAAGAATTGCTAATCGTGGAGCGGTTTGCCGGAGGTAGGACAACGGCTTCACCGTAATGCTCCGGTGAGCGCACGACTATCAAAGTTGAGGTACTTTGATCGAATTTCGGCAGATACGGACCGTTCGGACGATTTACTCAGCTTTGCGAGATATCGGCATCGGAAATCCGCCCACGGCGAGCGTTTATTGTGAGCAGGCCTCCGATCAATGCAAGGGAGAAAAAAAACGAGCTACCCAACAACTTCGGGCTTTCAAGCCGCTTCGCAGTTCCTTGAGTAGATTGCTCCTTCACAACTAGGTATCACGAAGAACTACCATCAATAATTAATTGTAAAACACAGGAATCGAGGCGCACGAATGATCACGGAGAAACGAACTCAGGACGCTGGCCCGATATAATTGTGTTCGTTCATTCATTAAATAATTCTTTCATCTGTTCAGTTATCCATCCGAACGATGAATACCGCAGGCAATGACGTGAGATACCGACACAGCGTCATGAGAAGAGGATTCCCCCTCCGGATCTTTTCTAGTCGAGGATTAGAGGCGTCCTTGTTGAATGACGGAATCTTTCAAGAGGGTAATCGGCTCCCTGTTGGATGCTCCGGCTACCCTTGCCAGTGTATGTACAGCAATCAGGAAAAAGGAAATATCATGGAGTTGCAGAAGGAATTACTGCTTCTTAAGAGTCGCACGAACAAGTCTCGGAGTCTGACAAGGGTGTAGAGCAACCCGCAGTTCAGTCCCTTGCCACTGCCGCCGCCATAGCTGCTACGAGACGAGCTCGCTTCGCTGTTCCATAATATTCGACGAGAAAATCTTATAATTGTGCTACGAGCAAATGATTCCCACGTTATGGACCTTCATGAAGGAGAACGAAATAAGGCTTTTCTTCTCCCTGGAACGTGGTCGAGAGCGAAGCAGCTGGCTTGTGAATTTGCGCTGAATCATCAGTCTGTTCACTCTGTCTTCGAGCAGAAGGAACGATGATCAGCCGATCAGCTATCCGCGCAGGTTGTCCGGGTGCTCTCGCAGTCGGATTGTATACTTATGTATCGTCTTCAGATGGTCGAGTCGTTCCCGCATCACGGTCTAATCGGAACAGCCTGTTTTGTTCCATTTCCCCAACATTCTTTCTGGCTTGTCGCTCCTCACCGTGACAATCTTGTGAATTCTACCTTAAGCGAACGACTCGAGCATCCTCCGTGTACTTTTGCTTCGTACTTCTTCTCCTTGATTGAGACATCGACCCAAGCTTCCAGTCGGTAAAACCAAAAACTCAGTCTCGAAATCTCAGAGATTATTCTTAATATAATGTTGAGAGACCACCGAGACGCAGTTTTGCTATCCTCGATTGTAAGCATAGAATAAAGTATTATCCCATCTTCATGTAAAGTTCACTGATGACGTCAACAGAAGCCTAAGATTATGACAATAAAAAGATGGAGATTTGTTTCTGCTAATCCGCCACGTTTTCTTGATGAGTTCAGATTCTGGTCGACGGGGGTCGCCAATTATTCTGCAGATCAGATGAGCGCTGATTGACCCGCTGTAGAATCCTCGGGAACGATAGTGAACAGAAGCTGCAGCAAAAATCTGTTTCTCAGTCGGTACCGCAGGAGTTACGCGTCCTGGTGTGCTGTCATTGCGTCTCGATTGTAGGGGCGACTGGAGGGGCGCGGCGGTAGCGCAGACCCGAAACAAAAGACTTTCATAGCCGCCGAAAAGCGAAAATCGGGAATCATCGCGCTGCCCTCATCGGGGCGTCGGATCATCCACCGAAAAGTTGTCTCCAGCAGAGCAACAATGGGGTCGGACCGAAGTCAGATCACGTAATAGTTTACTCCAATTTGTTATTGTTCACTGATTCCCAAGAAGTATGGGGCGCCTACGACCGTCCTTCAAGACACTTGAGCGGGATGGTGGGACGCGGTAGCTATTCCAGCTTGTGTTCTCGGTTTCGATCTGTACGCTTCTTGGGAGCAGCCCATCTGTACCACTGTCAGAACGCTTCAGGCTCCGAGAGCTCCTCCATTGATGTTCATCAGTGATAGAGAGTCTCTGACTCGGACCCTGGTGAGATATCTGATTCATGATTCAGTGTTTCTGGTGTTCTAGTCTGCCGGGAAACACGTTGCCTTCCGTCGACGGATGACTCCCACGGAAAACGCCGACTTAACAAGAAGCAGTGAACTCCTTATTGATCCTCCCGCCGCGCCGAATTCATTGTTTCTCCTTGATGTATGGTTCCCACCGGAGACGGTTCGACGAGGGCACTCCTGGGATCTCCGGAGCTGTATGAATCCACCTGTCTCACCATTTATCATCTCTCCCTGGAGCTGGCAGATTAATCGATCCCGAGAATCGGAGGATTCATGAATGAATAGCAACATGGTCAGACAGTCACTTTTCCTCCCGGGCTTAATGAAGAAGTTTTCGTTCCGAATTTCGAGGAATGAGTAAGCGAATACGCAGCGTCTATCCGTTTCCAAGCAGTTTCCCCCCTCCACCTTCCTCATCAGCCTTCTTCATTTCCTCAAGATCCCTGTACCACCTTACTGACTCACGATCCGGTCAGGAGTCATGATTCGTGGACTGGGATAAGGCATCGTACTCGTCAGCGAAACGCAATTCATTCGAAGATGCTTGGGGAATGGAACTTCAACAAGCTCGAAACTGGACCGCTCATCTGGTATGATGATCATAGCCTTCCACATCTCGCGGATATCAAAGGACCTTCGGGGGGAGATCGACAGAGAAAGACTTTCGGTTCAGAGCTTGTCGATCCAGAGCCTGCAAGGTCACGAGTCACAACGACAGCTGAATTGCTCCGCTCACTCTCATCGTTCATCGTGAATATTTGGCAACAGCCCTGCTATGGCCGACTTTCGCATCAGAAACCTCCTTCGCCCACCAGAATTCTAGCTTGACTTCTGTCGGATTGGGAGTTCCCAGCGAGCAGCATGGGACAACCGGCGACGGATCTTGGCCGGAGAGTCTCGATATGAACAAACTATGGGTGCGACAATGAAGCGTCGTTTGCGATACGATAGCAGCACGCGTGACTAGCGAGATTTTTGTGCGGAGGACGTATTCTAGCTCTAGCCGGTCATTTTCCGCACATCAATCAGCCAAGCCCCACCGTGCCGAGGTGAGCTGACCAAGATGTTCCCATCCCGCTCCTTAACCACCCTCGATTCGAGCCCTTTGCTGGGACCGGGGACTCGGAAACTCGCAGAAACTCCTCGCGCGGTGGGACTTCACCCAATTCTGGGATAAGGTTCTTCCGCTCGTGTCGGGAGAAGTCGAACCTGTTGAGAAGTTTCCTGATCTCCACGTGAGCTTCCGCGATCTGATGTCGATATTCTGGATCTCATCGGGTTCATGATCGAGGGCCTGAGTTCGACGTGCCCGATAGGCTCTGAGTCGCATGCACCTGGTCCGTGTCAAAATTCCCGGCTACACAGAAGTGCCGATTTCTACGGAGGAGAAACTCAGTGAAAGTAAAAACCTGACCCAGCATGCAGAATGAGCGCGAGTCTCCGTGATGGAAAGAGGATCGTTGTCTCTTTCTCACCGTTTTTCTTGCCCGCATCTAAAGGCCCTCTTAGCGCGCTGCCTCCTGACCGCGACCCAGCTATCCGTGATACTCCTCCTCACGTTCGACGTCAGGTCACTGGCCTGCTCTCTCTCCGAGTATGCCGTTCGAGGCCTATCGTTCATAGTGAAATCGACGACGAGCCATCGAATACCTGTCTCCGATCGGCACGGAGTTTGCATTACTCACCAATCCATGGGGAATTCAGCGCGGTCGCGCCGAAAGTCGTGAAGTTTTCTCGGTATTTCCAGACGATCTCCCATGCAAAGAGGATCAAATTCATGTTCATGTATATGAATATCAATGAATTCATATTCACGATGTGAATCTCCGGAAATCTGTGAATTGCGGGGTCTCCGTAGTTATGAATCGTTTCATGACTATGATCCCAGCCTTCTCCTCGGGGTAGACTCAAAGCTGATCAGCCAACAGCACTCAATGACGAAACTGATGAATGTCGTTCTAATTATCAAAGCCTAAAACTGATTATAAGAGAAAATCTAACAGGAGTCCGCTTCACGCCAGGAGATGCCTGCTCAGATAGCCTCCCCAGCGATGAACTCATCGTACAATTGATTCTGATCCCTTGACTTTCGTTCCACCAATATTTTCACGCCGAATCTGAACGAATCGAGCCGGGAAATCATAGTCGAATACTTATTGGAATTCATGAGAAATTCATAGATCATTCATGAATTTATTCATATTCGAATTCACAGACTTGTTAATTTGACCCTATTCCCACAAAAAGTCTGCGATGGGCGAAAAATGCCGTAGTTTATTTCCAGCCTTATCGATTCCCCATGTTAAAAACAGGCAGAGAGAGACTCCGGGTTTATCTGTCAGAGGAGCGAATGCAAGGTTCCACCCAACTCGGGCATCGAGGGCGGTGAACCTTTGCTTCGAGAACCGTACACGAGAGAGACTCGGCACTTTTCAATGAATCAAGTCCGGAATAAGCTCCTCCTGTAGTCCGTTGATGAGACATGTATCTGGATCAAAAAGTTATAGGGAGCGTTCAAGGTGTGGGATCTGGATCACCTACCCAATACCTAGCTAATCGAGCAGAATCTTTCCTCTGAATATTCATCTTAGCTACGCCCAGATATGAATAAAGAGACTACGTAAGACCGGAGCGAAAACCCCAAGCTGATGTTGTGCCCTATGATCGAAGCCGCTCAGCTAATCTCATGCCGACATTCCCCAGAGCCTGTGATCGCGCTCTCCAGGTTCAACAGTCTACACGAGAATCTGACAGATTTCTTGAGAATCCTGAGGTGACCGTGAAGCCGTTCGGGACGTTGTGATGATTATGCGCTCCTATTCCCTCGAAGTCCTGTCTGGAACAAAGTAATGTTGGACGATGTGCCCGCAGCCAATTAGTAGGCCCAAAAGGACGGCCGATCGGGGTGGGGTTGCCTTTGATTCGCATGGCTGCTCAGGAGCGCATAGCATGAATAGATATTCGTCCGGTTCCTGCCGAAGAGTCTAAAGTTTCTTTGAGCTCGGGAAAAAGACGTTCGCTCAGCTCGTAATAGTGCATCCGAGTGGAACATTGCGCGCACTCCTTTTGCGTACCTTGTCTACAACGATACGTAGCAGTCGATGTTCTAGATGGCCCTGCCCCGATTCCGTGCCCAGACGCAAATCGTGACATGGATCTCCGAGATTCGGCGCTCGTCGTCTCCCAGAAGACCATCCTCTACCCGCCAAACGATGGGCTATTCTATCACTGAACCAGCAAGATGGCTGCGATCCTCCGCGAATATTTCTTCTCCAAGCCCGGCCTGCGTGAATGATGTGATCCACCGAAGTCAGCAACAGATGCTTCTGGGCTCAGATGCCCAGAGAACGTTTACACGTTCTGCACTGTCTGTCTAGGCGCCCGGCATCCCCTCGAAGTCTGTGATGAATCAGCCATCCTACAGAATAAGCTGCGGGACCAGACAGGTTGGCTCGTTTGAAAATGATTCGCAACTGTTCTATGGGTTTAGTCTAGTAGCTGCGTGCTTTCTGCTGGTGTGGCGTCGACGCTTTGTTTACGTTCGGCGTCGTGGACTTGACGAAATCACGGCAGACGGCGACTACTTCCGGGAGCCTTCATTAGAAAACCATTCCGTCTACCTCCTCTAACGGCGTTGGAGCCAGCCCTCCCGCTGGTTGGTTGACCGGTGGCATTGATTGTCGCCATCAATTATTCAAGCCACTTTCCTCATACGAGGATGCGAAGACCTCCTACCTACTCAGCGTTCCATACAGAGAGCGAATCCGTGGACTTTTCGATAATTGTTACATGATTGATGATTACAACTTGGAATTACTTCTAGATTTTGCTCCGCCACTGTGTTGCTCGATGCGGATATAGACTCGGAAATCTATCCAAGGCAGCCAATTGAGCTCGAATGAGGAAAAAAGAATTCCTCAAGTACGACTTCATCGATTAATTCGAATAATAAGCGGTCTCTCTCGATCCTCCGACGGCAGCTCCGGGAATGCAGGGCGAAATGTCCCGAAGTCCTGGACGAAGTAAGGTGGACTTCAGACCTAACAGAAGGGCAGGAAATGCTAGACTCGCCTACATTTTAACATTTGTACCACAGTTGTCTCTGGAGCCACCCGTGGCATAATGAACCCCGGAAGAGCCACAGAGCTCAAGGACGCTCGGCCGTGTCTTGAGACAGCGAATGAGGCTCCCGCTTCCTCTTCGCTTTCTTCTGTGTCGGCTACCGTGCGTGTATTCAACAAAGTAAAAGAAGAAAGAAAAGGGAAAGGAATCGAATACTCTCTATTTCTGCTGACCGCGAAAATGAACGTCCGTTCTGTTTTCCGTTCACGATGCGTTTCGACCAGTGAAATTTCCCGTACTTCCGCTAGGAGCTGTCGCCGCACAAAATCATTACGGCTCGAAAACGCCGGACTAGTGACAATTATCACGTACGCCGAGAAAAAGCCACGCGACTCCGGCTAAGTGCCCCAGAAAGTCCAGCGACTGCTGTTGTCCGTGAAGATCACGCTCCGAATCAGAAACATAGCTTGCTCCAAGGGAAAGTTTTGCGGAGACGCTCAGAGAGGGGGGAGGTAGGAACCCCGAGATGAGATTCGCTGATTTAGATTCAATTTTGGAAAAAGAAAACTTACGGGCGCTTAGAGGACTTAACCGAAGAGACTGCGCCACATCAGCCCGTGCGACGACGCGACGCCAACGCGGCTTGAAAAGGTGCCCCGAACGTACCTGAAACTGTCGACAGTCACTCTAGCCTATGACTCGATAAAACACGGTCGATTACGGTCTCGATCCTGCCCGAGGGCCGATTGGTCTTGTGTCAAGCATGGGAATTTCGGGCTAATCGCGAGGCATTGAACTACTGGCATCAACACTTGGCCTCCACGCTGAGTTCACCGTCATCCAAGCCACTCGTGAAGGACCTTGATACCTCATTCTTATCGTTCTTCTCGGAAAAGAATCCACGTAACGCTATGCCTCTTTATGTAAGCGGCCTTCAGAAGTCAGTTCGTGGTCAGCGGTTTTTTTGTTCGGACCCGCGCCGCATGGCGTACATCCGATTTTAAATTTTCGAAAATGTCGCTCAACGATTCCGTGACCCGATTTCGGAAAATAAGAGCGGCCTGCAGTCTTTGCGGAGCGGAAACGCTTGCTAGTAAGATCGCACATCCAGGACTTGACGGCGGAGATTTGAATTCAGTCTGAGTTGACGCCAATGGGATTGTTGCCCCGTATTGTTCCCACCAGCGTCGTCCAGTCGCCCTTCGTGATATCTCTTGGGGGTTCCAGAGTTTCTGGAGCACATCTTCTGTGCCGGAAGAAGCGGCGTCTCACCGCGTGATCGGCTGTGGGCGCAGACATTCTCGCGATGATAGCCACCGCATACGATTCCGAGATAAAGTCGAGGCTTCCATGAATTTCTAATGAGCCCCTTCCAGTATCAGGCGTATTTTCGGAAGGGAAATACCAGTCCTCTTTAAATGAAGCACAAACCGCATCAGAGTGCTTTTGGTCACTGCTCGCCGCAGCAATCCATAGGGAACGACTGCCACGAATTTGCACGATCCGCGGTCTTCCAATCGAGGTCTCGATGAGCGACAGTGCTACTCAATCACCAGATTGCCGCATGGAGAAAATTTCCATTGGTCGGTACAATGGAGACTGAACGGTGTATAGTTATCATGATGTTGGGGAAAAACGTGCGTTAACCTCCTACCGCCGAGGCAGGACTTTCTGTTGGTCTTCCCGAGCTTCACGCTCCACCAGAGACAAATCAAGGTTTGAATCGCTCCTCGCTCGGATATCCCCCGAACGACCGCGAGCCACGTATAATTTCCCACACTTAATTTCCTCCCGAGCCCAATGTCGCGAAAATAGTTGTCATTCCAAACCGAGGTCTAGGTCTGTACGCCTATCATCTTCTGCTAAGGGGCGGTTGCTTGCAGATTTTCAATCCTGAGGATATTCGATGCGTGGCCACCATGCAGTGGGTACTTCCAATGCCTGAGTCCCACGAAGGGTGCGAGCTCCTGAAAGACTCGGCTCGGAAAATCCATGTGAGGCTGAACGCGAATCTACAGCTGCTGTGTGCGCAGTATCCGAGCCTTTCCGAGACTTTTCAATGATCAGGAATCATGACTCTGGGAGACCGAAAACACGTTCGTCTGACCATCGATCTATTCCGACCACTCCAGTGCTCCCCTCAATATATGCGTCCGGCGGTGTATTGCCGCGATCGAATGAGCTCGATGATGGGGAGCTATCGCTTCCGAAGGGCGACAGCATGATAATGGGAATCAGGGGGCGGTTTGATGCCGGACCGACTTCTGGCGACAGCTGGATTCGCTGCTGGCTCAAGAGTGACCCAGAACTGGAGCCAAGACTCTATCGTGACCGGCTCCACGATGAAACTGACTGAAAAAGAAAGACAGGCGTCTCCGGCGCTCTGCGCGCAATCGGCGAAAGTAAGTCGTCGCCGACGAACCGTTCTACCAGCTCCCTCTGGAAACGGACTTCTGTTCCTGGAAACTAGGACAGACTATGTACCTCGTCTACGGACTGGGGCCGGAGTCAGATAAACAATGACATCAAAGCGGAATAAACTGGAAGAACACCATCAGAAGGAGGGACATGGAAGAAAAGACGTCTCTTTTGTTTTGGGTCAAGCGGGGAGACATTCCCGCGGAGGAGTTATTCTGACCCGACTGGACGGCAAAACTCGATTCCGATGTCGTCTACGGAACGTGATGGCGGTTCCGCCGAGCTGACAAAGAGCGAAGCGCACAGGAGCAACCCCTCTTGTTGCTCTCCCGAGTGTCGATTAAATGCCCGCTGAGGGAAGCGCGGATTATAAACATGGGAGCGAAATTCGGGGGCCGAGCTTGCCGCGAGAGTTTTCTGACGATAAACGGCCGTGGGGAGGAAGGAATTCCGAAAAATCTTCCTGTTCTTATCGATTGGATCCTCGCCCAGGTCATCGAGCATAAGTGAATGCCTGATCCGCAGGAGTTCGAATTTGGTTGATTTGGATGTTGACAGCGATCTCCGGAGGGGACAGATCGGGCAGCAGGGCTTCGGGTATTAGCTCCATGGTCAATGGATCGCGTAAGCTCGCGTGGGCGGCCAAGAACCATGGCGATAGGTCGGACTCCTACCTACCTTGAGTAGAATGTTATGTGACGGAGATGGGCAGCGAACTACGTGGTCCTGGATAATTTAGAGACCCCGACACTCTTTTGTCTCCATCAGGCTGTTTCCCAACCATTACGAAACCCGGACTCGGTCCCCGACTTCGGAAAATACGGGCCTCGACGGCTTCCCGACAGAGGCCTTCGCAGCGATGTTACACGAGCTGAAATGATCCACTCCTACATTCTGCCACGCATTTCTGACTCGTGTCGGAGCTATTATGATCATCGAGTCATATCTTAGCTCCGGAATGATCGGTGCTCCGACAACTAGTCTGGATCACTCGACGCTACCCCGTTGAACGCTTCCCGGCCGTTCGATGTCGAAAGGCATCGGCTGAGAGAGGCGATGAGGTGAAGAACACCTACCTATCGAGAAAAAAATGTCCGATAGACACAAAGAGCGATGACTCCGTTCGGAATAACTGAATGCTCCATTGTTAGACTGTTTATCTGAGGTCAGGAGATTCTTAAGCTTTTAACGAACGAACGGACGAGCCGACCAAGCGGGGGCCGCCTTACTGGAAGCCGGCGTGTGATCGGCTAAGAATAAGCGTCTTTTTTTACTTTTTCCAATTTCAGGCAATGAGCGATTGATTACCTCCTACGTCCTACGCAGTGTGTGAGCTATTTCCATCATTGACAACATGTGGAAACTCGTACTTCGATTCAGGAAAAAAATTTCGACGGTATCCACCGATGGAGATGGCTCGCCTAATCGATGTCTTTAGTAGGGCATCGGCTCCGACGAGCAGATGGAGTGATGGACGCGCGAAAAAAACCCCGTTACATAGACATGGAGCATAGCGGCATCCGTCAGAATAACTGTGCATTTCAATATTCTACTGTTGTTTTTCGGTCGGGACATTCTCGGGGAGTTGATGCACAAATGAACGGAACCTTCCAAACGTCAATACGACTCCGCTGCTCTTGAGGGGGAACTGAAAGCGCGTGTGACGAGCTAAGAATAACGTTTTTTTCCTCTGCGTCTAATTTCAGGCATCAAACGATGTCCACACTGCAGTGTCCCGATCGAGCGAGAAGATGGTTGCGCTCAGATGCTTTGCAAAAACTATCGACACGTATTCTGCTGGCTCTGTTTGGTGTCGTTGGATGACGACTTCCTACTGCGACACTGCGATCAGGGACCTTGTAGAAACAAATCAGGTCATTCGAGGGCATCGGTCATGTGCCATCGGACGCAGGTTCTTAAAAAATTCGGCGGCTTAGATTTCCTAGTCCTCTTGGCCTCCCCATTCCTGATTTTGGCTCTTCCGTGCACACTCGGGGGCAAGGGCGACTGCATCGGTCCAGACCCCCGATTGAGGGCATGGGTCCTGATTTTCAGTCGTGATCGGGGGAAATGGAGAGAAAGAATTCTCCGGTCCGGCACGTATCCGGACGACGCGACGGAAGTTTGCGCCTACTGTCATCAGAATAGCCTACCGCTGTTCTCTGTAGCCCTTATTTTCGCGAGAGTGAGTGGAGAGTCGAGGAAATGAATTTTCTCGCTGGGGTGGGCGAACCGTCTAACATTTGACCGTAGTGCTACGCAGACTAGGACTCGAGTGGCGAAGTCGAATCGATTTTGACGAACCTCGTCAGATGGCTATCTACAGAACATCGGAAAATATCTAGACTCCGGCTCCGTAAACAATGAGCCTGCTCCGTAAACAAGCCTCCGCTAGGTGCATCGGAGGCGGGATTGCCTCGAACCTCGCCTTCGATAAGTATTCCCGAGACACTCAGTCAGAGAACCCTTTCCGCTCATCTTGAAAAGGCACATACTCAGAATACGAGTAATGTGAATATCCCTTATCACCCAATCCGTTCGGATATCGATTGATCGATCGAATCATTCCTACATCCATCTTCCACGATGAGTACCAGCGACATGTTGAGTTCAACGAACGCATCAACTGCAGCTTGATGATAAAGACCAAGATTTATTTCTGCAAGCTTGGCATATTCTCGCCGAATTCGCATGAGTTCGCCTTAAATATCTGATTTTCGAAAGGTTCGGCCACCGATACAGATGGAAGAAAACCTCAGCTAACCGCGAAATAGATTAGCTCCAATTAGGCAGCTATGGGATCCCTGCAGTTGTTCACAGAGAAATCACGTGGGTCACACGTCCTGGTGTGTCGTTTCCGCTGCTGCTCGAATCTAGAGACGACTATTGCTAAGGGCCCACGGGGAACAATAGGCTCCGTAACACTTCGTAGAACAGCGAAAAATCGAAAGTCGTTCCGCTGCTCTCATCGGGGCGCCGGATCATCCGAAGAGCGGATTTCTTTGGAAGAGTAGATTCGTCGCCTGACGTAAGAAAGATTGTATAACTTCGCGCGAAGCGTAATGATAGCGACCCCGTCTCACAACTGCTGAGCTCCTCGTCTAACGACAAGAAGACAATGAGACCTGGCGAGAGAGCACGTTCAATAATTGGGAACTTCGCTTCTTGTTTCGTCGTCGGGGCTAGTCTATAGGATCCATTCACCCTATTCGCTCCCAAAGAGCCCCCCTCGCCTTCCTACTCTCTCTATATCTGTCTCTGAAATTCTAAAATATGGGAAATCTCCAATGAAGAAAAAAAGATCATGAAAACGTTTTTCTGTCAGGAGGCTGCACGGAAAGCAGACGAATAATAACCTACTCGGAAAGTTTCCTCGTTCAGCCACTCCCGAGTCGCGTGGATCGGATTGGTAGCCCTCGGCGTTCCCGCCCGGGGACGATATCACCTTTCAGTCCGAACTCTTCCACCACCGACTCCTCGACAAGATATCTGTTCCGCCTGAGTGAGATGAGTGGCGGGCCGACACTCTCGGATCGGCCAGAAATCATCGGAGCGATCCCGCAAATGGGACATCGCACAGATTCCCTTCGCAGACGTTCCCGAGTCGTATACGCTTTCCTCGGATGCCGGCTCTTCCACATAGGTACAAACATTCAAGCGACTATCAGATCTGATGATCATGATCTTGCACAACTTTCAAAGGCCGAACGACTCTTACAGAAAGATGACCGAACAAAGACTTTCTATTCAGAGCTGCTCGATCCAGGGCCTGCAAGGTCAGGATAACGACAACAATAATATCGGTTAGACTCATCGTGGATCTTCGGCTGCAGCTCCTGATCATCGGCAAATCACAGAGTGACTTCTCCGACTATCCGACTAATGTTTTGATTCCCGAAACTGGCGATTTCGAACCCGCGTAACTCACTAGATTGCTCTAGTATCGAAAAGAAATCCCTCATCGCTTACCGCAACTTGAGCTCGGCTCGCTGTGCGTTGAGAAATCCAGGTGAGCGACGTGGGACAGTCTGCGGGCGTACTGCTTGAAGCTGTCGATGTGGAGGAAGTTCTTCATATGGAAATGATGGGTCAATTCCGAGATCGGCGAAGCGTGCGTGAATCCGGAGACGCTAGTGTTCAGCGGACCTCCTTCCAGATCGAGTTCCAGAGCGCTCGCTCGTCGGAAGACTTCGATTTTACGCCTGCAGGGAAAGAGACTGTAGGTGCATCTGAGCTCGTAGATAAGGCGCGCGCATGCGTCTATTAGGCTCTATATGTACTCACTTAGCCAAGTCGTCGTCATCAGTGGCACAGAAAGTATAGGGTATTATGACGACAGCTGCAAGTGCGAATACCGCGAATATACTGATCACCCATATGGGGTAGTATTCCAGGGCATCTGCGGAACGAGAAGGCGGGGAAGGGAATCATCCACCGTGAATTCTGCGCGGGTGCAAATCTTGCCGCTTAACGGGGTGTCTGAGGAGACCCTAAGGACTTCGACGGCCGCTTTGCCGACCTATGTGGTTCGCATCGAGAATTCTAAGACAGCGGTGCAGATGACCTAGCTCCGGAATGTCGGAAAAGCTTGAACACTTCCATGGAGAAATTACCCCGAGGGTCGATCTTAGTCCCTACGAGTTGAACTAGCCCGCTGATAATTAAGGAGCTTCTCACCGACAACACAGTCTGGTCCACGATTCAAACACTCGATTTCTTTTGCTTGGCTGCGCAGGGCCTCGATTTCCTCCATTCTAGTTCTGATTTCGGAAGAGCCCGATGCTCTCTGAGATTTAAGTCTGTCAGAGTCGGGACCCCGTGTGCTCGTGACGGTCCATCTTGTCAGAGAGCGATCGGGATACAGTGGGCTTCGCAGAATGCGTTCCGATCTGGACGAGCCTCCCCGAAAGCAGCTTAACCATTACACGTAGGATCGAATTCCGATAACATTCGGAACCGTCATCGACCACATGTCGAGATCGACGGTAATTCTGAAATTCAGGCACCTCATAACGACTGGGAGGAATTATGGGGGAGCTCCAACAATAAGAGAAGACTTGCGAGACTCAAACCGCTGGGCTTCGATCACTTTAGTTGGACAGCGCAGCCCACCCGATGAATCATTGGATCATTAATAGAATCTGAAGACTAAATCTTTTTTTCTGGGTGATTGAAAATTTTTCTACGAAAAGATCCGATCGGAATTACGATAGCGATGTTGACCGCATAGAGTCCTTGTGTCCATGGCAAGGACACAGGGGCAAAACCTTCTCACTAAGCGGCTAACGATAAGACGACAACAACGTCTTGACAGACGACGTGCTCTCCTTTTATCGAAGCGCGGAAATTCATATCGTGACATGAGCTGTCGTTCTGTCCAATGCTCAAGTTTTCTCGTTGTTTCTGTCAGTCAAAATTCGAGGAAAAAGTTGAAGTGTCCTTGAAGGTACGTCTCAGACGTAACTCCTTCGTTGGTCGTTTCCGATAAAGACCATCTGTCAACTTCGTCCGGAGGCAATTCGTGGGTGGTCCCTTCCGGTGAGCGCGTCACTCAAAAATATATTTGGAGGCTCCCGTGCCCTCGGTGGAGATTGGAGCGGTTTCCGAATCATTCCATCACCCGAGGCAGGTTCCTGTCGGTTGTGAATTATTCCCAAAGTTAGTACGAAGAAGCGAGCATTGGAAGTATCCCAACGACCTAGAGTTCGTCGAATTGAATCTCGACTCCGCGTATCGTGAGTGGTGACACCGGCACCGTAACGACGTTCGTTTCCAGCTGTGCAGTGAACATCGTATCCCGCTATTTTTACGCACCACTGTGTGGCGGATCCGGGGGGCCTGCTCGGTCGTCCGGAAGCGTTTCATTGCAGCTCGCTTGACTGGCTTCCGGATCGGAGCAACTTTCTCTCCTGTTTCACCTACATTGCTCACTTCAAGGAGTCGGGCGGCCCGACTTCTGGAACTTGGCTGACCCATTTACGACAGTAAACTGATGCGAGTAGACTGAATGACTCAGATAGACATTCGCTCATTTGTTCGCCCACCTGGCCTTCTTTCGCGTGAACCATGCCGTGAGCATGCCGATTTCCAGTAAGTCGGATATGACGATTCCATAGTGAGAAGACCGTCGTCGGAACAATCTGACGCTAATCTTCCCGAGAATTACTTCGCATCATCAGAATCCGAGTCATAGTTTGCAATAAAGACATTGAGAAAGTCGCCGGGCGCTTTTAAACCCTCGCAAATAGTCCAGAGCTCGGGTAACTGGGACTAGCCTGGGATTCGGAACTACCTAATTGATGGCTCTAGTGAGTTCCATCGATAAGACGATCGAAAATTTCTCGGCGGATTCTCTCTACGACGGGAATGGTGATGACGTCGCTGAGCTGAATCTGATTTCGGAATCTTTCGACGAAACGGAATGAGGGGCTATCGATCAAAGATTCAACGGGAGTTGATGAGAGTCGATTGAGGCGGTTCCCCGCCGGGCTCTTCCTCGCTAGAAAGCTGTGCGCCAATGAAGTCCCTGTTTCAAACTCGGCTCGCACAGATCGTATGTGTCGGAGCAGCGAGTGGTGAGACATTCCCCCCTCTCCTACCATCCCGAGTAAATTGACGGAACAAGTCCTTAGGAGTTTATCTTTCCTCGACTTCACATTTACATCGACATTCTCAAGTACATATATTCCAGCGCGATAGAGTTCGCGAGAATTCGATCAGGACTCAAGTCGATGATGAGGAGGGACGGACGAGCGAAGCTTGAGCAAGGCTTCAGCGCTATCGGTGGGATGAAGGGCAGGTCATTCGGAATGTTCGAATATGACGGACTATATTCATGATTCCATGAAATCTGAAGCGAAGTAGGCGTTCTCGAGGGACCGCAGATTCGTGGTCCAAGGAATGAACGATTGAGGGGCTGACATCCAGAAATAGCAATTTGATTGAGGCGGATCAGTTCCTCGCTGAAGTTCCGCGCTGCCTTGATGCCAAACGCTTTCCCATGGTGCACGGGAAGGCATCCAGTATCGCTGTCCATAGAGCTCGGGGCGACTGCGACGTCCTAAAGTTTTCTGTGTGTAGCCCATAATTCAAGAGTTCACTATTCGGAAATTACAAGTCAAGGTCGGCCCCATATGCTTCCAGCCGCTGTGATTAAGATCACTAAAGATTCTTTGAGTCACGCATGAGTCGTGGCTCATAGTGTTCGCATGCTGTCGGCGGAATTCAGTGCAGATGATAAGTCCTCCCGAAGTGCGTTCTCTCAGAGGACGCGTCGCGGTGAGGAAGATCTTCGTACCCAGGGTCCGGAGTCACGATCCGATTGGCCTATATATTGATCCGTCTCAGAAGGCTCTCATCGGAATCTTGTTGAACTCAACGCAGGGAAAACAAAGGACTTTTGCAATCTCAAGAGCGGAAATGCGGACGTCAGCTAATGACTGCTGTAAAACGACAGATGGTCAACGGCCACAGACACAGACTGTTTGGTGACACGATTCGCTCAAGGCTTCCGACCCGATGACGTTTCCCTTCTGGCCCGTCGGTTGTATCATTGGATAATATGATCCTGCGAGTATTTACGCGGGCTTCACCTCTATGAGGCTCTTGGGTCTCCTAATCTCGAATCGACCTACGGGGTGGCGATGGCAGCCTTCACTGGACGGGGGCGTCGGGAGGCTACCGCCTCGATTGCCACGCGGGCGCCGACCTCGCCTTTCGGTGAGTCGCGCCTGAGGATAAGTTGAGAACTGCTCCCTCGAAGAGCGCCGTTCCGGAAGATCGCGCTCAGAGCACAAAAGTTTGAGGCGAGTTTCCAGAGAGGGCCGGCACCCCAGAAACTTGCCTCGGCATACGGTTCCGCCACGCAGCTCGACGGAGAACCCACATACGTTTCGCTGGAGAAGCTCACCGGACGTCAGATGCTACTCCATTCTGCGAAGAACCGGACATACTGGTCGACCGTGAAGAGATCGTATGCCGATCATAAGCTGTTTCGATAAACTAGATCAGTCCACGGTAAGCCACGTTCTTGATTGAGCCCATATGATCCTCGGGGTCAGTGGAACTTCGTCTCCCCTCCGCCTGTCGGAAAGTCCGTTACTCCCTATCCGGAATACGACAGAAGCTCGACTCAGCTCGCTTCTGATCCTCGACAGAGGATAATATGTACGGTCGAAAAGCCACCTCCTAGGTAGATTCTCAGTTTCCCTCATTCACCTCGATTTAGAGTTGATATGTGAAGTACCGGCTGACGCGCGCGGCCGAAACTCATATTCACCCTTACGGGCCACTCTTCATGGCCACTCTTCCGTTCCGCCGGGACATTGAGCCGTGGAGCGGAAGACAAGGCTAGCCCGTCCACGGGGCAGCTCGATCCGCCTTCGAAGTTCAGGATTCTACGCCTTTCGCGACGAGAAGATCGCTCCCGGTGAAACGGGTCGGATGGATTTATCCGGCGATTTTCTGGCATCCGGGCGCAGGAACAAATTCAGAATGTCGTCCTGAGTTTCTGTATATAGTGGCGCTATTGGAAGGCACCGAAAAAGCTGTAAACCCAAAGAGCGCAAGGTTCGAATGCCAAACGCCGGAAAACATGGGAAGGCTCCCCGAATTCTGTTTTACGATTACTTCCAGGCTCGTCTGGACCTACTCGCGTTTTCGGAACGAGATTCTCTTGCTGGGAAAGAGATAATTTTGTATTCGGGAGGGCTCCTACACGTGAGGCTCGGATTGTGCCGCGCTTCACCAAGACTCTCATTATCACGACGCTACGCAAAGCAAACGCGATGGACGATGCGACGAGGCTAGAAGCCATTCCGCTCACAGCTCGCCGTCTTCCACTAGTGCCCACCGTCCAAATGGATTTCTCTTGGATAAACATCATGACCGAAGGGCGGCCGCGATCGCACCTCGAGCCTCTCCACCTGTCTCGCCTTTTCAAGAATTGTCTTTCCGTTTCCTGATCGTCCATAGGAAACCGGAAGGTTCGAGAGCGTGCTGGTGCGTCCATTTGCTGAGAAATGGTGTGTTACTTCCGAGCGGGATCGTATCAAGCGGCGCCGATGAGCCGCTGCATTCCATCAGTTAGAGCACTAGCACTGGCTCACGATGAAAAATACATTCAATTCAAGCTCGCTAATTTGACAGGCGTCGGAAAGAGATTAAATTCAAGGGTTGCCAAGCGCAAGCTAGTCGTCAAGCAAGACCCGAGCCGATTATCCATCTTGACCGGTGCCTCGCTGAAGTTTCATTCGGTGCAGTCGGTCTGAGCGAAGCAGGTGTACCCTTCAATGTATCTAGGTGAGAGTCCCATTCCAAAGGTTGCGACCCCTCGTCTCGATAACGCGGGGGTCTTGAATCGCTATCCTGTCGGTGGACACATGAGGGGGGTTGACCTCGCAAGTCGCGTCCAAAATCCAAGGCTCGATACTGTAACGATTCCACCTGATAACCAACATTCCTAACTACATAGACAACCGACCGCGACGAAAGAGAGAGGGGGTGAGTTTCAGCATCAAAATATTCTGTCGGAGATAAAAGTTGATTGGATATTTCGAATTGCACTGAGTTCTTCTGTCGACCTCACCAGCAGTGCAAGGTCCGACGCCGGCCATCGGCACAATCGAATATTGTTGAGATTTTCCATCTCACGAGGATCTCCGCTCTCTCCTCCATCGTTGACGATATTTCTGACAGTGCGTGGTGACAAATCGATCGAATGTGTGCGTGAAGCGGCAATCCGAGATCCGTCAGCGGTTGACGTGACAATGATGAGCAGCACTGACTCGACGCACAAGAGGGACCTCGCTCTGATTTCCAAAGGACTGGAGGCGGGATTCAACGGAGGGCTGACCCCAAACGCATAAGCTCGAGCGGTACCGTCGTCGCTTCGATTTCCGGGGCATCGAGGAACTCGAGCCTCGAGCCCCTTCATCCCGCTGAGCGGAAGACGAACCTTTCGATGTCCTATCCGAACGTCCTATCCAAGAATGTATTTTTAAGATAAAGCTAGATAGACTGGCTTGATAATGTCTTCGTTTCTCAGCGCCACGGATTTGTTTCGGCGCAACGGATTCATTTAGCAATATCAGTTGGAAGCATTCGCATCGTTCACACGTTCCACGCGTCCTGAACGTTGCCACGCTCGGAGAATTCTCTTAACTATTTCCCGAATGTATTTCATTGCCGGAAGCGGGGCACTCATTCTATTCTTCCCATGTCGATAACGGACTTCTTGCCTGGATCCCATACCCCATCGGAGCAGCCGCGGTTCCCCTCGCATGTGGGGGTCCGCTAAGGCGCATTCCGTCGGTTCGACGTCGACCGTCTGTACGATGCGATGCGCGTCCGAAATCGTACCGAAACTCAGAAATGACGGCGACGCGGCGCGGGGTAATGTTTCGATCCTTTCCTACTCTCTGCAATTACTCGCCGCGGGATCCGAAATCTGGAATAATTGTTGTGCTCCCCATTGTCCTCCGAATGGTGCGTCTCAGTCCTCAGCTCCGCAGTCGGAAGGCTTGTCTGCGCCTAAAGCGCTTGGCATCTGTTCTGGGGCAGCTTGCTCGCCTTATGTTTGGACCTTGCAGTTCATAGCTATACTCGAGGTGGCGCAAAGTTATTCATTCCAAACTCCACAGGAATGATATGGCGTGAGTTCTGGTCGATTGTCGAAGTCATTGATCGCTGTCTTCCTATTCCAGAGCAGTTGAAAGCGACCGACGCTCAATACCGTTGACTTCGAATGAGAACGCACGCGAGCACTCATCCCGAAAAGAGACACGCCTGTCATCCTTGTTCACTTTGGGCGCCCGCCGCGAATCGGAAAAACGCTGTGACACAGTGATTTTCATTGGATTGTAGCCGGATGAATTTCAATTATTTCGGATGCATGTCGGCGAAACTTCAAACCCTATTCCGCCGATAGGACCATCTATGACACATAGATGACTACATCCACATAGAGGGAGCTTCGTCGTACTATGTTTCCGACCCCCGCCCTGTGAGAGTGTCTGACTACAGCCTACCAAATCGCCGGAAACCATACCCATGGGCACTCTAAGATTTCCGAACCCCACAGAGCAGGGGTCTCGAATCGGAGTTTTTGAACTCCACTCAGCTTTCCGTGCATCAGAAATCGGAAGTGAGTACTTACCTGACCCCGATCATTGAATCTTCTCTTTCGGCTCTGGAGGAGACAGCTCGCGGAGATTCGTCCGAATAAATGTGTTGACCGCCGCACAGAGTATACTTGATGTCATCGGCTCGTATGCCTCTGAGCCATGCGAAAGAAGATGAAGACGGCCGCGGTGTAGAGAGCGGTCGGACGATATCTTTCCCGTCTCGAGTCGTGAGGGAGGGGGTATCCAATCCCCGTGGAACAATGTGAGGACAGATTCCGCCGACGTGGAATTAGTTTTGCGGTCCCAGAGGAGGAGCATCCCTATCTGTGAAAAGGGTGATTCCAACTATTCGAGAGGGATGAAGCGGGCGCTCACAACTTGAACGGACGCTCGCATACGATCTTCTCGGGGAGCGTTCGAGGCGGGAATCAAGCGGCCACTCCTTCAGTTTGGGGATCGGAAAGTATGATTCCTCTGGCTTCGCTCCCGCTCGCTCGACTGCGATATTAGCGGGCGAAGTATGGACGACGCTGCTTCCCACCTCATCAGACTCCAAAAACCTGTCATGCTCCTAGTCGACTTGCCATGCTACTAGGGTACTCAGAGTCAGTCGGAGTCGGTCGTCCCGTGCGGCGGCTCCGAGGGGTGATTTTCGATCATGCGATTATCACGGTCGATCGGCATAAGAACACGAACGTCTCTGTCTGCACTACCTCAGAAAGACATCAGATGGCCTAATTAGTAATAGGTGGAGTCTTTCCATGCAATCCTCCTAGGAGACTCGACTACATCTAGTGATGCACCGCCCTGGAATTGACGTCTCCTTGGAAAGAATAGCTCTGCCACTCCTGACTGAAGACCGTTCATGTAGCAATTGGAGGAGGGCACGAACGTGGAGAAGCCTCCCGCGTCAAATTTATTCCATGATCTGGGAAATCGGACCGTCATGTCTTCTCTGCTCTCCGATTCGGGGGTCATCGATTCCTCGTCTTTCCCCTCCGCGCTCATTCTCATGTCCGAATATTACAACACAGTATTCCTCAATCAAGTCGGCGGTGAATCCTTGAGAAGTTTGACTCCTCAACACAAACACAGACCCACTGGCTTGACTTTGTGTTTCTCCCACTTGTCTCGATCAACTAATTCCGTCGCCTGGAGCGCTGAGTCGTATGATTCTCGCGAATCTAGATGAGGGAAAAAATCGATTTAGAACGAAGAAGTCGCTGGAATCCGGCTCGAGATGGCTTTCGGATGGGGGGAAGCCTCTAACGGTGAATCATGACGCAGAATACGGGGGGAAGCAAGGGCGGCAAATCAAATGATATTGCCTTACCGAGTCGAGGCTGGTCCAATAAAGCTGGAGCAACGCGGTTGCCTCTTCCACGGGGCTCTTCGCCCTCTTGCGTGCGTGGATCCTGCATCAGGAACGAAGCGATCGCAACGAAATTGTTGAAATATGGAGAACTCGATTCTTTGGCTTTGCGGCTCAACGATGAAGTCAGAATGACGTCCTTTGTTTTGAGAATATCTTCACGCAATTGGAAGGCACTGGCATAGCTGTGAACGGAATGAGCGCAAAGTTTTGAAGGTATCGTCAATGTTTCTCTGAGAAATAGGTAGATTATTCGCGGATGATTTCCCGCAGGTCGAGCGCGAAGCCTCGATCACCGAAGCATGTGAGTTCTGTGATGACTTCGAAAATGTAATATACGACGCGAAAATTCAACACTCCTCATTTTATTCACAGCACACTGCGTGCTCGCTACTCGTGAACGCCGCCTTAACAGATCATTATTTACAAATAGAGTTCATCGAGCGCTTTTATCTATGTCTCTGGTGGCCCTGCGTTGAAACGGAATCGAGAACTACAGCTGACCGGCAGAAGGTAATCGTCATCCCCGCTTATTAGTCATCGGAACTCAAAGGAATTGGATATTTCTGGGTGTAGTCTTTCGGTGCGAGGCTATTGTACCACTCGATGTCGATAGGAGTCACATTCCGTATGTAGCAATTACTCGTTTTTACAACCTCGGTGAAAACCACGACATCGGGATTCTGTCGGAACAGACACGACGAGGGGTGGATTGTAACGTCGCGCTTCGACTCCAAGGTCCGATATTGATTCGCTTTCACCCGATAAGCGATGTTCCTGAATAGGCCTGTGACGAGAGCGCGTCGGATATTATCATTGGTGGATTTTGTCAGAGATAAGCTAAGCTGACCGCACACGTCTCGGAGTTGCGATCGGATTTTTTTGACATTGCACAACGTTTTTCTGTTGACTCCGTTAGCATCGCACCACTCCTTATTGCCGTCGGCTTGATTATACTTAGTGAAAATATTTAAATACATAATGAGATCTCCCTCGTTGGTGCCAAACTGTCTCACAGTGACGGGCGTCGAGTCGTCTGAGCCTCTGCGTGATGTGGCGATCGGAGACCCGTCACAACTCAACATGGCAATGATGGTCAACATCGGTTCGACGCATGATAGGGATTTGGCCCCGAAAATGCAACGACTGAAAGCAGGCTCGAGCGGAAACCGTCGCATCATAGACCCCAAACGCGTGAGCACGAGGGCGTCCGATTCATCGACTTTGGTCGCTTCCAATAAGGCGAGGGTCTGCAGAGCTTGTTTTACCGTTTCATCCGGCGGACTCTCGAGCCAGGCGAACGTCTTCACGTCTTGCTTCAAAGCTATCAAACTCATTATAACGCTCGACAGAGAACATCTCCGGATTTCGGCAACAGGAAACTGCTTGAGGGCATTGAATTCACCAGCCGTTATCAGTCGAAAGCATTCGCCGTCACTGACTCGTCCCGCGCGACCCGAACGTTGCCAGGCCTGGGCCTGAGAAATTTTCTCAACCCGGAGTATCTCGATGCCAGTTGTGGGATTGTAGTGTCGACATTTCATTCGGCACGTGTCGACCACAAAATTCACTCCAGGAATGGTAATTGAAGCTTCCGCGATGTTGGTTGCGAATATAATTTTCCGCGCGCCGTCGGGCAAGGGTGTCAGGACCTTTTCTTGAGCCGACTGAGGAAGGGCAGAGTACAACGGCATCGCTTTGAAATCAGCGCCGATAGAGCGGCCGAGCTCGTTGCAACTTTTGACCATCGACTCGATTTCCTCCTGACCCGTGCAGAAAACAAGTATATCTCCGGAGTCCTTCAGGCGAATAATTTTCAGCACGGTCACTAGCGCTGCGCTCACATAGTCCTCCTGGACTTCTGCCGTATAGTTCAATTGTACTTGGTACTGCCGGCCGCGGAGGAAGAAAATGTCTTCGCTCTGCAGTTTGAAGAACTTGACGTAGATCTCGGGGTTTACCGTGGCCGACATGATGATGAGCCTCAGGGGACGGCTCATTTGTTTTCGCTTCGCTTGGAGTTTCTTCAGCAGAGAGCAGAGAACGTCACTATTCACGGTTCGCTCGTGAGCTTCGTCGAGAATCACAGTGGAGTAGCGCATGAGATCAGGATCGTCTAAACTCTCCCTCAACAACATCCCGTCGGTCAGATACTTGATTTTGGTTTCGTTCGACGTCACGTCGTCGAATCGCACGGAGTAGCCCACCAGGCTACCGAGCTGACACTTCATGGACTTGGCGACGTACCGCGCCACACTGGTTGCCGCCACGCGGCGAGGCTGCGTGATCGCGATAGCACCTCCTTGCGAGTACTTGCCACAGAACCCGCCTTCGAAGAGTATCTTCGGTATCTCGGTGGTTTTCCCAGACGCCGTTTCCGATACGATTATCGATACGTCGCGGGAGCGTATGTGTCGCAGAATTTTCCATCGAGCCTCAACTACGGGCAGGACCGAGGGTTTTTGCCCGAAACCGTTCGAATGTCCGTTCTGACGGTGGGAGTCGTTGCTCCTATTGTGCCCATTGTTGACTCCGACGTCGCTCACTATGCCGTCGAGTTCAGCTTCTGATTCAGGTTGACAGAAGCTCCTTCGATCGTCGAGTTCCGGAGGTCTCATCTCCGCTGACAGTCTTAATCGATCGGGTAATTCGAGGAAAGAGCCAGCGTGCGATCACAGTATTCGAACACACATGGTTTCTTTCAAAACAAGAGAGAGTCCTAGAACATCGGATGATCTTGCTCGCTCAATCATCTCTCACCGGGAGGTCCTTAGGCCCGTTCAGACACGGGGGAATCGTCCCTGTTGAAGAGGTTATTGCGCAGCACCAGTACAAATATTTCCGCCGCTGCTCCGTATGTATAGTCTTTACGGTCTCCCATCCAGGGAAGAAGACGAAGGTCACTGCCACTGCGTGATCCGGTCCGTTTGCGCTTTGCCGTATTCCAGCTTGTTATAGGCCCAGGCCAACGTGAGAGGAATCCTCAAGACATCAAGGATGGAGTGTACGAAAACTGTGCGAGAAAACTGTGTCTGGCGACTTGTATAGGGGTGCCACGAGTTCGAAAGCGTCCGAGTGCAGCCTGGTGATCTTGTCACAGACAATTCCAGCAAGGAAACGGTCTACGGGGAACAGGCAGGCTCCGGCGGCTCCGGTTCGATCAGCCTATCTCCTCGTCGAGGATGAGGTTCTGATGAGAGGCTCTGAGCAGCCGGAGTCATCTGGCGACCCCGAATCTGACAAGGAGACATTGCTGAGTGGAAGAGCGCGGCAGGCACTGTAGAGAAGTGACGCGGCTCAAATCGGAAACCATTCTCGAAGATCGGAGTTGTTGGATAACCTTTGTTCGGTAGGAATGGTTCCGAGAGCAGGATGTTCTCGGGCGGGCGCTGCCGAACTGGAACACTGGGCAAAGGAAGACATTCTTCGAGAATGGCGGGGAAGACTGGATTAGGGATACGATAGAGCGAAGCACGGCAAGATCGTGACTGACTGAGTGAGCCCGGAACGACTCCGTGGTGGCGAGCGGCCGGTTATTGACCGAACCCGGAACGACTTGTTGGTTGCGAGCGACCTGGGCCTGAATAAGCCAAGAACGGCTCCGCACGTGAGGGAACACTGTGAGCTCGGGCAGAGGAGACTGGGTCGCCTGAGCCCACGAGGGATACATGAATTCCGAGACTAAGGATGGTTGGAGGCGTGACCGTACGCTCATAGTTCAGGAGCAAAGCACATTGGCACTAGGCACCGCTGCGACAGCGAATTCACGACCGAGATTCGAAGGACTAGCTCCGTGGGCTGGAATGGGACCCTCGAGCCGTGTCTAGGAAACGCTCCAGAAGCGATGCTTTCTCCAAAAGCAATGGCCGAAGGACCCAGTGTCTGGGCTTGAAGTGACGGATGTTGGAAGGAGAGGACCATAGTGGCAAGCGGGTCTAGAATATGAGGGGCCAGACACTCGACGTGACGGATCGAATAGCCGAGTTGTTGGGGCCGAGTTGGTGTTCCAGAACAAGTCAGAGTCTGGCGCAGAAGTATATTCTCAGTTCATCCCGATGAAGAGCGCTGACTAGCGCGGTGTTCAATGGTGAGAAACTTGGGAAGCCGTCTCCTATGTGGTTCTGGGCAAATTTCACGGGGGAGCGGAGCCGGAAAGTCAGGAAACGCGGGGCAAGGTATGGAGAGTATGAATGTTCCAGAAACAGAGCCTTCAGGAACGAGGACTGACCACGGTCGGCACGTATGGAAGAAGTCGATTTGCTTCTCGAAATTGCTATCTCAAAAATGCTACCGACTCGGAAACTCCGCAGCTTCTTACTGATGAGTTTAGCCATAGCCAGAGGAAGCTTTGTCTACGTTCGAGGAGCTCCGTTGTCGTGCGCGAGGGAGAGTTGTCAAGATGGCACCCTACTACTCCGGCGGACCTTCGTGGTTCTGCGCAAGAGGGAGTGTAGGTGGGAGTGGTGCGCACCACCACTACGAACCTTTACGCCGCCGCTTCAGCTCCTTATAGGCTACTGCGAGATCCAGACCGCTTCGCTACGTGGCCACGGTGGGTCACCTTTCGATAGACACTACGCGGGGCTTCCCATGAGTACCTGGTGGATCGCTCGCTCCTCACCTGAACATGATCGTCTTGTTTTGGATCGATTCTTTCCACGAATCGACGAGACACTTGGAGCAGACCCTCAGTACTTCTTCTTGAACAAACTCGCTGTGGTTCTCCACGGCCTTGATTGTTGGTGCGAGTAGGTATTGCAGCAGAGGAGATATATAATTAATCTCGTGGATTTTATCTGGAAGAGACATCGGTCAGTCTATCAGAACACTCTCCTTTCACAACAAGGAGCAATCGACCGGAGTCTCGGTCGACCGCGGTCCCTATCGGTCGACCCAGTCGAAGATCCTCATCATTGGATGAGTTTATGTGATGAATGAGTTCAAAACCTGAATAAGCTCACCGATTTTCCTTCGTTTGAAGTATCTGTTTGGTGGGAGATTCGCTGCGAAATATTCGGAGCACATCAGCTTGCAGTTATTCTCGAACTGACGCAGCTGTACTTGTTCCAAACTCTGCAAGAATCACCATCCCTATTAGTCAGGAATCCCGCGTTACCGATGGAGTCGACCCTCTGTTCCTGAGTTCTGAGCCTGCGGCCCGATTTGAGTGCCAGGGGGACGAATACACGATCAGGTAATTTAGTCATGAGCGAGCACTCACCATGAAGAAAGCCACTGATTGAGCATAAGCTTTTTCAGTGCTCTTCACGAAGGTCCAGTTTGCGAAATGCGATTGCGGGAGGCGCCGCG
This sequence comes from Galendromus occidentalis, assembly GCF_000255335.2. Classification (NCBI taxonomy): domain Eukaryota; kingdom Metazoa; phylum Arthropoda; class Arachnida; order Mesostigmata; family Phytoseiidae; genus Galendromus; species Galendromus occidentalis. The sequence goes on from NW_003804563.1 coordinate 36,832, forward strand.
ACAAGAAATTTTCTTTTCGCAACGATGTGACGGACGCGGAGCTCGCCGAGGTGAGCATGTTGCTTCTTACCAATAAATACCGCAAACGACTCAGATCCGAGTAAGCCATGATTAAATACTGGTACGGATCCCACGACGATGAAAACATCTGTCTATCCTCGAGCCACTGGATCGCCATGTTAAGCGTGTCTGCAGCGCATTGCCGAACTGGAAAAGTCCTCCCTGAGTATTCGATTGGAAACGATCCCAGAGTTGATCACGGGCGATGCGGAATGACTGACAGTAAATTATCATTATTCTCGGACACTCACTCATAACTTGATGAACCACATTATGTGATCTCGCGTCCTGTGGGCAGCCCACAATGAAGCCCAACAAGGGCTGCAATGCTCTATGGAAGTGTCTTCCCGTGTCTGTGCCGACTTGCCCACCTTCGACAGGTATGGGCTTACTGCGGCGGATCGCATACGAAATACAAGCGCGACTCATATCTGCGGCGAATGTTCAATGATGAAGTGAAATCGATATTGGGAGCATTGCTTTCGGAGTGACAGAGTCCCGGAGTTTTTCCTTACCGTTCCGCCATGAGCTCGTAGCCACAAGGAAATAGATTTCTTGATATATTTTTGAAACTGCATTCAGGGCGTCCTCGTCGAGATCTGGAATGGAGAACGACAACCTTGTAGTCCTCCTCTACGCAGGAACACTTGACACCTATCCCCTCACGTAGACTCGTTGTAAGATTCTCACCTTGTGCGTAGGGATCCTTGGTATAGTCGATCTTGGAGAGGAATAAGGTTTTGATGCGACTATCGACCCCTAATAGGCTGAAGAGAGTTCCGCCGAATGGTCCTCCATTCTGGACAGGAACCACGACGCTCTCAAGGGCTTTCATCGTGAATGAGCTCCAGTAGGCTTCCCAGAACACGGTGGCTATCGTCTGCGGGAGGAAATAATTACAATGTGATATAGAAAAAAAATAGGGAAGTGCTGCCTCCGAGCGAAGCGGACTTTGATATCCGGAGAGAACATTTTGTACTCTGACCAGCGGCACATGATGATTACCTGCATAATGCATGTATACACAGCGTGTTCCGCAGTGGGTTTGAACCATTTTTGACGTTTCCCGCTCTCTTTCGATGGTTCTGCCTCATGCACAGACATGGCAGTGGCGACGAAATTACTTCGTATCAGAAGACTCTGCGCGCTCTGCACTATCGAGTCCACTGTTGAGCATAGCGTTTCCATCTGTTTTCCTGCGGCAGAGAGAGGCAACTCGAATTATCTCACCTATTCGGCTCTGACAAAGACTCTCATGCATTCCCGATTTCCAGTTTATGATTGAGAGATGCCGTCTGGGTTGTGCGAGGAAGGAAGGATGAGATGGGTTGAAAGGTCAGCAATACTTTTTCCTGTTGGTGGCCTGTTGTTGACACCGGTTCCTGCTGAGTAGTCAGAGAAATAGTCCGAAGTTTCTCCAATCATGTCCCTGCGACTTTGCGCTTCCGAGCGGTCATGCGGGTCGGCAGTCAACCATTCGAAGTCGAGACTTTCGCGGCGCGTTATCTTACCGTCCCCTGGAAAGTATCACGAAGCGATATTCAGAGAGACTCCGAGAATAGGGAGGAAAAAATGCCAGGAAAGTGGAGTCCGAAAGGGGGAAATGTCCATCGAGTTTGAGCTCCGGACCATGCAAGCCACGAGTCGTACCACTAACTCACCACTCGTAGCTCCAGCAATTGCTTCCGTTCGCTTCTTGACCCCATCGCAAACCTTCGACATCGCTCTAAGAGCGGCCAAGTGACCCTGTTCTCTGCCCAGTCGTTCCATTACGTTCGGAACTTTGATCGGAGAGACCGAATGAGCGTGAACTCCGCTGAATTCGAGGATTTTATTGAAAATTTGGCACTGGGCGAACATAGCCTGCAGAATGTCTTGGTCGATGTCACTCGGATCGAGGCGAGACAAGAGACGCAGTTTTGCGTTCATAGCCGCGGACACGTAGGTAAAAGCTACTTCGGACGTTTGGTTCAATTGATGATGAGTTGCCAATAGAAGCGGGTCCACAGATGGTGGGATCATCGTGTGGAATGACTCCACCATCTGACGAATATAGCTGGAAGAAGAACATTTCCTTTCGATCAGAGTCCGGAATGTCCCATAAGGGATATTGGGAGCTCAATAGTGAGAACCCATATCCTTGCTTCTCTTGATGCTCCTCCAGAATTTATAGATATCCCCCTACCGTCTGAGCCAATGCGATGCTATGGACACCTCGTTGAGCAGCTCAAGCATTTTTGGCAGGCGCGCATTATCTTCCAATACCGTGTTTCTGTCGGAAAGTGTCTTATCTCGCTCGCCGTCAGCCATTACAAGTCGGCGTACTTCAGCGACGGGTACGTTGGCTGTGTCCATGAGCTTCTGCATCTCCGAACACTGTTCCTTGACCAGTGTTTTGATTTGATCTTGGAGACGGGTCGAGATATCCAATCTCGTAATCGCTTCCCGTTTGATGATGAGCACGCATCGCTCATGCATCAGATTCCGGAGGTTGTACTGTAGTCTGTTGAGGAGCTGAAGCTTCTTCTCGTTTAGCTGTGGCGAAAGGGAAACGATTAAGAGCTGGGGTCTAAGATTCCGCTCTGGGGGTCGGTGCGCTGAGAGGCAAAAACGCACCGAATCGGGTTCGGCTCCCCTTACATTGTTCAGGTATTCAGGAGGGATTGGTGTGGAATGCGATGAGCCCGAGAGGCTGTCCGGTTGACCCAAATCCACATCTTGGAAACGCCTCTGGAGCAGGATGTTCAACGTTTCCATCATTTCGGCGCTGCGCAACATGGTTTTCTTCTCTTTCTCTGTGGTGAAAAAGGACAAAGATTGTTTCGGGTCGGAATCCTCGTCAAGAGTCTTACCCCCCCTTTCCTCGATAAACACGCGATCTGGGACCCTCGATCCTTCGAATCCAGAGCGGTTGACTTCTTGGTGATCTCCGCAGGGATCTGAAAACGTTCCATTCACCTTCGTTCCGAGGAACTTCAAGGCGTCCAGCACCGCTGAACTTCTTCACTCCGTCCGCCAAATCGCGCCACTCGACCCGTTTCGAGGTTTCCCGCAGCACGCCGTTGAATTTCCTCTCTGTCCGTACGATTGGCTTCTTCTTCAGTTTCGCCAAATTTATCTCGGCTACCGAACACCGCCGTACCTCTCTCGGACACATGGACGAGCCTTTGGAAGTTTTCGGTCTAGTGGACATGCCGGTTCTCAGAACACGGATTCTGCCCGCGATCAGGCCGAAAACGCGATGTCGTGATGGGATATGACGGAGACGAGGCTGAGAGCTTTGCTCACACTGTGTTCTCAGATATTTCCGACCTCGTCGGTGGCTTTGAGATCGATCGAGCCCGCCAGCGGCCTATGGCCACTGGCCGTGGGGTCGCTCGGTGAACAATCCAAGGTCCCAACAGTCACAACAAAAGACACACTTGATTTCAGTCGTCAGAAGAACACCGGTGACTTCTGTTCCTCCGCCGTTTTGCGTCGCCATGATGGAGAGCTGCAATCGCAGAGCGATTCCGGACGACAACTTGAGGCGGGCGAGCGCATCCCTCCTCCTTGAGAGGACGCCGCCGTTCTTGGGATCAATACTCGGCGAGCGACGAACTCGACGGAATGCGAGGCCAAGGATCGATGGATACACAAAGAAAGTATCACCATTGACTGACAGGCTCGGAGAAAAATGCATCTCAGCTTCCGCAATCTCGCAGACTTGCGTCACCGCCTCTGATTTATCCCGCTCGTCATGAAAATTCTTCGATCTTTCGGTCTATCGACTGGATCCGCCTCGCTCGCGGGTTCGGGGAAGGACATTTCCGTTTGAGCGACCCATGCCAGACCTCAATACTTAGCCTTGAAATTATGGCCGCACGCCATGTCAGTCATCGATAGGGAAGTTATTCCTTTGTCAATTTGCTGCACCTGCTGCCTGGAGTGTTCTCGACAGCAGGCAAGGAACAAGGGGCGCGGACTTCCGCATTCTCGATTGGAGCTCTCGAGACAGTCTCAATCGATAGCAAACGCGAGATGCAACTCTCAGGGAGGCTCCTCCGCCACTCCTCGAGATTGCGACCAATTTTATAATGGACCGATTCTCCCCGAATACGGTTCTAGACTTTCCGTCCATATTCCGACCTGTCTGAAGGCTCATCGAACTTGGGTCGCCACGAGCGGTCCGATTTTTTGCGATGAGCTCATGACTCATGGGCCATGAGTAAACCTAGAGTACTCCGAGGCTATATGTCTGACGACCTTTTCGAACCCTAAGGGGAGCTGGTCTATCGAAAAATGGACATATGAAGGAGTGGCGAGGCGAAAAAGAGAATATCAACTTACCGTCACCTGCTCCAGAATAATGGCTGTCCACCAAGCGGATCGTCGATGGCGCGGGCGTGTCGACATTAAGCAAAACACTCTGTTCACCCTTGATTCCCATACCGCCGTGCCTGACGTGTCTTTTGGAAGAGAGACCCAGCTCCGGTGCGGTAGAGCTTTCACGGGAGATCGGGGTGACCATGCAATCCTCAGTTCCCATCGGTAGCGGGACTGATGCTTTACGCTGAATTCTGCTTGTATTGACAGTGTCCGCGGTATTGGGCGTCCTGCGAGAGAATTGATGATCTTCGGAAAGGGGGTAAGGCTCACTCGGAAGCTCCTCGTACTCCTGCGGAGCGAGTCCGCCAAGGAGATATGACCGGGACGCCCGATGTTCGGTTGGGGAAAATCATTCTCAACCTACTTGTTCTTGTTGGGGAGTCGAGACCCGGTCGATGTTTTGACCTGCACTCGCGACTTTTTCCGGGACTCATTTTTACGCAAGGGAATCGGATCGCTAAGCGCATCCCTCTCAGTTGGAGTCGACGACGCTGACGAACTCGATTCCCGACTGTGAGTCAATAGCAAATGCCGCTGGATATCTATCAACCTGCGAGAAAATAATTCATTTGACTCATCTGGTTCTCGCCTGTTTCCTCGAAAAAGCTCGAGGAAATAGTTCGGAGGTCGGATGATATCGGCGAGCTATCCACGGAATCCGCACTTTTCGTCGTGGAATGAATTCGCTCCGCCCATTCAAGAAATTCACCGCTCACCTTTTCCATTCTTGTTTCGCGAGCTGAGTTTTTTTCATCTGATGCACCGGTGGTAACTGGTTCGGATCATCCTCGAAACCCCACAACCCGTGGGACAGATGGAGATCTTGGCGAGGTATCGGCATCTGGGAATAATGAGCGACGCCCTGAAAGCAGTCTCTAAAATAGGCGGCTCAACTCATGTTGATTGATGCCTGAACCGGACGAATGAGAGCAACTCGTTTCGAATGGCGAATCCAACCTCCGGGCTCCCGGTAGAAGAATTCGAATTCCGTGGGCGCCGTATCCTGTGCTCAGTCCATGTTTAAAAAGTGGACGAGAACTGCGTACACTATAGTCGGAGCAATAATCAGCGACCCCAACCGCATACGACCCACATCCGGATATCACGTCCCCTTGCCACGATCGTTCTCTCCTCCCTCCTGTCCACGCGGCTTAGTTCCGGGTTCGCCCAAGGCGGTTGCCCACGTTCACTGCAATTGATTTTCCCGGCGCATGGCTTCGTACATATCTTCAGACCGGAACTTGATTGACGCTGAGTCGTGAAGAACTCGTACTCTGATATTCCTTCCCAACACAAAGTAACCGAAGAATCATTCCGGATAATTTTTCCCGACAGGATTGTTTGCCTGACCCTCGTCTCGTAAGATTCTCGGATGAGAGATTCTTTTCCAAATCACAATTTACCGACCTGAGTTCGTCTTCACTCGAAAAAGATTCTCATTATAGAATTGATCGGGAGAAGCTGGCGTAGGATGCGCCCCAGCTCAATATTCTTCCCGACGGAGGATATTCCAAAGGATTCCTCATAATCCCCCCCAGGCGATCCCGCGTCTTCCGGTGGGGTCGCGAGTGAAAAGTATTGTGGGCGGTTGCTCCCCAAAAAGCATCAACCCACAATACTTCCCTCCTGCCCTTCGAACGATTGTCTGACTGAATTCGAACGATTTTTGATCCCGATGGGAGAGCGCTCGGATCTCTACTTGACACCATTCGGTAACCCTCCGATCAAACTTCTTCCTTTCTCGCAGTTGAAACCGGAACGAGTTCAGATGATCTAACTGAGCTGATAACTCACCTTATTTCCCGCTTCCGGCTCACATCACTCGCAGAAAGCACCAGGCCGTCAACAGAAGGTCGGAGAAGTGAGAACTCTCCCCCGGCTCAAGGAACTTGGACCAAATGAGAGATGGGAACATCGGATTGGGCAAAGATGCTCCGGTTCGAGCGAATAGAATTTAGTTCGATATCAGACAGCTGAATCGCTCGACGGTCGTAATGATCTCAAGTTTCCATCGTCCCTAATGACTGGCCTGAAAACTTCATGAACCAGCAAGTCCCAGTCACTATGGTAACAGCAACCTCGTGTGCACTCGATAAGAGGGGGAGGGAGCTTGCTGGGAGGGGAGGGAGCGCCAGTCACCCAGCAGAGGGAGGCGACCAGGAAGTGGAGTTCGAACGGGCTCCATTCTGTATGAGCAGCCCGTATTCCGAATCTTTGCGATCTTTGAGACTGATCGACAATGGAGGCATATCGAGCCATATCATGCACTTCAAGCTCATTGACTTGTACCTCATGGGCAGCAGAGTTCCGCCCTTATGGCGAACGATCCAGATCATCGAAAAGATGCGGCCCTGTTACTCAAGCGGAAGGACTATGATCTAGAAAACGAAGAGATTACGCGGATGCCTCGGCAGACTCCAGAATCGTTGCTGACTGATCCTCGAGGATTCGAACTCGAAAGCTCCTGCGTGAGGTGCCCCCGAGATTCCTTCATCGCAGAATCCTTGGGGGGAAAAGGACAATTGAGCGTCTTGGCATATTATGAGAAGAAGAAAAACCAAATAGAATTTATATTGTATTTTACAGCTGGACGTTCCGACTCCATATATTGTTCTTCTTGGATGATTGACATATTAGTTATATTTACGCATGTACATAAGTTGTCCGTACCTATAGCATGTTCGCAGTCGCTAGGCACATGAGACGACACACAATATCTAATTCCTTAGGATACCTACTCAAGACGTGGGTTCTGTTTCGTTTCGACCGAATTTCGAAGACAATATAAGTACAACGCGTGTCTGAAAAGTCCACCCGTGATCGATGCGGGCAGATCAGCACTTACGCACACGCTCGCACTCACACGCACACTCAGCTTCTTGGCTCTGTCCTGGACGCTCTGATCATTATTTAGTCGTGAAAACCAACTAGCCATGTGTTGTATCGTCTTCGACAAAGTCGCGCGCTTCGTCCCTGCTGACGCATTCGATGTGGGACACCTTATTCCTAAATTTTACACCATAAAATTTATCAGCGTTCACGAGAAGTTCGGGTCTGAATGTCGTCGTGATGAACTGGGCACCGGAACACAATTCGTGGATCATCTCGGCAATCGCTCTCCTATGCTGCGCATCCAAGGCCTGGTCGATTTCATCGAACAGATAGAATGGAGCTGGATCACACTTCTGGATGGCAAATATCAACGTCAAAGCAACCAGGGATTTCTGTCCACCAGACAGCTGTTGCATCTCCTTCATCTCAGAGTTCTTGCCCACGAACGAAACCCTGATCCCAACACCGGTGAAGTTGTCGTTCGTATCGCCCTCTTTGTCGTCTTCTTCGTCCTTGTCCTTATCTTTGTCCATTCGCATCGTAAGATTGGCGTGCCCTTGCGGTACAAGTTTTTTGAAAACCTCAGTGAAATTCTTTGACACCTGCTTGAAGGTCGTTTGGATGGTTTCGTATTTCTTCAACTCGAGATGGCTCATCAGCTCCCGTATACTGACTCCCGCCCGATCGAGTTCTTCCTTCCGCTTCATCAGTTTATCCTTCTGCTCTGAGAAGCTCACGAATTGATCCAGGGCTTTTTTGTTGACATGCGAATACTTCTTCAGCTCGTTATTCGCTTGGTCGAGCTTCTTGAACAGTTGCTTCAGGGTAAGGTTCTGATATTTCTCGAAGGCATCCGAAGGCAGTGAGCCTGCGAGAAAGCAGATTATTTGAGTGAGAGATACCCTCCAATCGATTTTCTTTCGGCGGGACAATAATCAAGAGGGAGAGGAGGGGGAGAAGTGGAAACTCACCGAGGTCGCGAATCTTCTTCATGCACTCTTCTTTCTTCTTAAGTAGAACACTTTGTTTGCTGCTCATCTTCTCGAGATCTTTCGCGTCGTCATTTATTCGCTCTTGCCAATCCCTCTCTTGGCTCTTCCAATGCTCCAGCTGGCCCTGAGTTTCTTTCTGCTCTTTCAGACTCGTTTCTAGATGCTTCTCCAGAGCGTGCATCTGCTTGAGTACGTCTTCGATCCGAGAGTTAACCGTCGATAATTCGGCTTGGCAATTTTCGAGTTTCCTTCGACGGTCTTCGACCGAAATCTCTTGCAAGGCCTGCGGAGAGAATCGTTGCGAGATTGAGCGGGAAGAATAAGGTGAAATAACCAGTGCAAATTATGTTTCGATTTCACGCTACATGGGCGCAAAAAGCGATTCCCGGCATGGGTGACTCACCGCTTCGAGCTCCTCTTTTCGTCTGTAGAGGTTGTTGTTGAGGAGGTTTTCGAGCTTATTTTTCTCAGCCTCGAGTCTCATCCGCTCGGAGAAGGCTTCCTTATTCTGTTGAGTCAATCTCCGGATGTCGTCGTTCAGATTATCGACCTCCTGTTGATCGGCAGCACTCAACTGTGTCAGTAATTCCTGCTGCAACTCCGACCGAAGACTCTGCTCCGTCGACTCCATGGACTTAAGGGACGAATCCAGAGAGGCCAACGACCGCTCTTTCGGCTGTTTCGACCGCTCGAGGGCTGTGAGTTCCTCTTTCATCAGACGGATGTCGGCTTTGAGTTTGTCGAAAACGTCTTTATTCTTCGAGTTCTTCGTTTCGGTTCGCTGCATGTCGGCAACGACCTGATTGATTTCGCCCTCGATCTTCTGCAGTTTCTGCTTGTGCTCGACTAGTTGCGTTTCGACGTCTTTGATCTCCTTGGTCACGGTCGCATGACCTTTATGGAGATCGAGTCGAGAACGCCGTGTATCGAAATATCCGCCGGTGAGCGCTCCTTTGTGTGAGACCTGATCACCGTCGAGCGTGATACAATCTAGTTGGGATGTCCGGGCGATTTGGGTGGCGACTTCGAGATTTCGGCAAATGAGCGTCTTTCCATAAATGTATTTCATGGCACGCTCGAAACGGGGCTCGTATTTCAATTTGGAGATCATCGGAATGGCATCGTTGCTTTCGGGGTAGTCCTGCTCTCGGTAGACGAGCCGGTTCAGCGGCATGAACGTCACTTCTCCGGGCAGGCCCTGTTTGTTCATCTCTTGTAGGATCTTGGTTCCGATTCTGTCGTTCTCCACGATGTGGTAGAAGAGCTTATTGCCCGAAGTGACCTCGACGGCTGTGAAGATGGTCTTTTCGCAATCGAAATTCTCGATCAGCATACCGTAATACTGTTCGGCGATCTGTTTGAACTGTCCGCCGCGCTCCTTGAAAGCTTGCAGTACCTTCCGTACCGAGTCTCGGCCGTTTAGGGTCGCCTTGCCGGTCATCGATCTGGAAAAATCAATGCTTTAGTTTTTTTGCTGAAGTGATTTGGGAAATCAGAGCACCCTCATAGGTCGACTTGTCACAGAGCGCGCCATTGGAGGCATCGGCCCATCACCTGATCACTCTCCCACCCCAACTCACCTGAGACCTTGATCTTTCTTTTGGAGTTCTTCCTTGAGACCCGCTAGCTGCTGCTGCAATTGATTCTCGTGTCGCCACAACTCGTTGCGCTCCGTCTGTAGAGTGTCTTTTTTCTTCTTCATGTCATAATAGCTCTTGTTCTGACCGTCGATGTTGTCTCTGTGATTCTCGAGTTCTTTGGTGAGCTCTTCGATCTTCTTCTCGAGCATCACTTTTTTGGCAGCGTCTCGCTGGGCTTCGTCCTGCAGCCGATCGATTTGGTCCCTTTTGTCTCTGATAGCTTTCTGTAGCGACTTCAGTTCTTTCTGGATCCATTTGTCGCGCTCGGCTTTCGACGTGAATTGGGACCCTCGGCCTTGCTTTGCGTAGAGCTCGGTTCGCTTTTGCTCTTTGAGACTTAGCTCACGGGTGCAGTCCTCTTCCCGCTTCTTCATCGTCTCGTACTGCGGTCGAATCTCGTCGAGCTTCGTTTGTTTCTGCGCGATGGTCTCCTTCAGCTTGGCAAGTTCGCGCTCCGCGCGCTTCCGAGAACTGTCATCGCCCTCGACTTCGTCTTTCAGATCTTTGATGGTGAGCTCGAGCCTGGTTTTCTCCTTGAGGATACCCGCGTTCTCGGACGATAAGGTTTCCTTTTCCTCTCGGTTGGCAGACACCTTCTGCTTGATTTCGCGGAGTTCTTTGCTGAGCTTCTTGATTTTCTCCGCGGCGTTCTGGAGATTCTCCCGGAGCTTCTCCGTCACAGAACTGCTGGACTCGCGACGGGTTTCGAGTTCCTCCAGTTTCTTCTTCGTGTCTTTCAACTCATGATCGTAAATCGTGTATTCGAGCGATCGTCGCATCTTGTCCCACTTTTGATATTCTTTCAGTTCCTCCTTCTCTTCCTCGAGCGTGGCGAGTCTCTCTTCGATGTATTTTAGGAGATCTTCGATTTTCTCCTTCTTCGCATCGGTCTCTTTCATCATCTGCTTCGATTCCTCTTTACGTTCGTCGTAGACTCGCGTTCCGGCAACCTCCCGGAGAAGTTTCAATCGTTGTGAGTCGGGTGCGGTAGCCATTTGATTGATCTGGGGATTGAATCGTCAAATATTATAGGCGTGTAGGTAGGCGAATTGTATCTGTCGTCCACATCCGTCAATCATTCGTGGAGAAAAAATCCAAACATCGAGAAACCCGGGGAGAGTCCCAGTAAAACGGGATCTTCCGATGCTAACTCTCACCTTTCCCTGTTTCACAATATAGTAAGGGTTCGACCGGGAGAATCCAGCGCTCTCGAGCAAGTTCATGACATCGGTTCTGGTGACCATTTTTTTGTTCAGGAAGTACTGATCTTTTTTGGCTCCGATGACCCTCCGAATGGCAACTTCTTCGGAGTCGACCGGCAACCGGCCATCGGAATTGTCGAAAATAATCTCGACATAGGCCGACAATGCTCGAGGTCCTGAAATCAACCTCGGAAATGAGTCTCAGTCCTGACGGGAGACCCTCAAGGGCTCTACTAATTCTTGTCTGTCGGTTCACCCTGGGAACCCGTTTTCGCGAAAACACTAACCTGTTCCTTCATGGAGGAGAGCTTGGCGTTGCTCAGGTTTCATGTGGGCATATTCATCGCTCAACACGAACTGGATTGCATAGAAGAAGTTTGATTTCCCAGACCCGTTTCGTCCCACCACAACATTGTGGCGCGGACTGAATGGATCCGTGACGGTCTGCTCCTTATAGGAGCGGAATCCTTGGATGATAATCTGCGATGGAAAAGACGCTAGAGTCTCTGCACAACATTTCGGATACTGTCAGGCGCATAGACTCCTCTTCCGATATTTTCCCGATCATGCTGAAAGCGGGCGAATGGCTCTCGAGCTTCTCGTCGTTCGATTCCGACTCCGAGTTTCTTCGGCACATGGCTTTGCTAAACCCCGAAACTGCGCGCATTTTCCGCGCCGTCTCTGCGCCCGACCCACGATGAGGCTTCGCAAGCATCAAAGCTTGTTTTAATAGCTCAAAACCGGAGACAAAGGAAGCAGACAGGAGAAGAATCGCTCAACCGATCACCGGTAGCCCTAACATTGTACTGAAGCCGACTCGCAGAGGAGCTCCGAGGACAACCGGTAGCGGAAGGTACGCTCAAGCTATCGCTTGATATAAAGAAGATAAAACTAAGGAATTAATCTCATATGGAGCAAATATGGCGCAGTGAACTCAAAGCCCGCCCTAGCTGTCACTTGGATGTCCGGCGCTCTCGAAGTACCTGCGGAACGCTGGGAACACCGCGTCTCGATTCAACTTATTCCCCAATCGGCCTTACCTGCTTGATGTGCATGGTTCGGTCTCGTCAAAATCAGAGTTGGGCCGTCATCATAGACTCACAACCACACTCAGAGAGCGCACGGCGGCCTCCGTCTTCGTGTAGGCTCTTCTTTTCGTCGGTTGTCGTCCAACAACAACAACAAGCAAGATGGCGCTTCGGAGTCATCCTCGTTGATGTTTTGAGAGAAAATTGGCGGGTCCGACGATGATCCTTGCTGAGCGGCTCACTGGTGCTCCGGGCGCCCCAGGAGGGGGATCGCGAACCCGTGGAGCACCAAAGCATCGCTTTGCTGGACCCGGTGTCGTTAACTTCGAAACCAGCAGAGAATCAATCATTCTCTCGTATGCCTCCTCATCAGCCGTCGCCGGCGATGAGGGGGAGCGGAATACATAGATATTCAGATAGAAGCATTGCAAGCGTCGGACAGAGGAAGCACGTCAGTCGCCATAGCAGCTGAATTCAACCCTCCTTTCCTAGCCGAAAGAGAAAGAGAAACTTCTGTCGGGCGAACTGCTGCCACCTTACCGCTCGTCACAGCTCTCATGCCCTGAAAACGGAGGTTAGTTACCATTGACAGACAGGAGTACTTATGATCGCTCGTGTTCGTAGATACTAGTTTCTCAGGAATGGCAAAGCTTCCTGGCTCTGTGGCGAGATCCGAGGTTTTCTGAGCCTCGGCAACAGGTAGAGGGACCTTATCGGCGCGAGTCGACGTGACATGAAGGTGACGCCCGAAAGCTCTTGGGCGGAGGTTGCTGAAGCCGCAAGTAGGGCGATTTTCATTCTTTGCGAGCCGCTCCCTCAATCGATGCACGCTGGCGAGGGAAGATCCGGAACAATATCGATGAAACTATCTGATTGTCCAGCGATGATAAGCGTCGAACCGGAAGGCCCAATATACGGAACCATTGAGCTGGTCTTCAAGGGAAGGCCAGCTTTGATTGTGTCGAAGCCCTATTGATTGACTCATGGACCAGTCTTCGAGAAATGGAATGAGCATCTCGGGGTTTGAACCTTCTCTTCGTGCTCTAAAGGTCCGCGATCCGACGAATTCCGTGCGCAGGTGAACGTTTACAGAGCTATTGATTCCCGGGAATGAACTTTCTCCCGAGAGCGATGGCTCTTCCTCACTGATACCACTACATCACCGGGAGCTCGCTTGCGCAATTCGGAATTCTCCTAACCTTTAAATGAGAGGGATAGCGACGGGAAGTCGGGAGAGTATGACATCTGCTTTCTCTCGGCTCCGGATTCCTCAAGAAATCTCCCGCGAAGCTTAATCCCGCCATTATTGGCGTACCCGCGGCGAGGCGCGTGCAGACCGAAGGGAAACCGAGTTCACAGGGGATTCTTTGAAGAAGTTCATCGACTCTGAATATCGCCGCGGGCGCAGCTCTTACGGTCGAGGAGCTGAATCTCCTCCGGAAAATTGAATTACTCAGTATGTCTCAATTGTTCGGTAGACATGTGTGTTTGTTGGAAGCGCTGGAAACCTTCTACCGTTCCACTCGGCAGAACTGCAGAGCCGGGGATGAGTTCGTAGTCAGACCGCGCGGATTTCGGTTTTCTATTTCGAGGGAAAGTAGGGACCTGGATTGACGCCGCAGAATCCCAATTACGGCTTCTGAAAAACATATGTTCTCCCCTAGGTCCCTCCGTACCCCAGGCCACGGAAGCTAGATGGATCCCAATGTAAGTTCGACGACGCTAAGAGCTGAAGATCTTATCATGAGCCAATCAGCACCTGACAGCTCATTCCGGCGCGAAACCCGCTTCTCGGCGCCGGGCTCGATTCGTAGTATGTATCGGCAAGCCTTTTCGATTCGCCTCCTCGAAAATCATGCGCCTGAATGCCTTGCAGAAGGAGGTCACCGAGAATATCAGTCTCGCGGGCGATTCAGAAAAACCTGAAAAGGAACTCCCGGCCACGCCAGAAAAACCTGAGAAGGAACTTCCGACCACGACACTCGACTCGACGGAGGAACGCGATGGGGAAACCGTCAGACCTTCGGAAGCGGCTGATAATCATGGGGAGACCAAAGAAGCGGGAAGTGTGGAGCTCGCCGATGAGCCAACGGACAATGAGCAAAAACCATCCAACGAAGATGACGGAAATACTGATCCGGAAACAGTGGAGCAACCTCAATCGGAAGCCGCTGTGAGCTCTAAGCCCAAGAGACTCTCCCGCTTGGCTGATGTGAGTAATCTTCGAGAAAAGAAAGCTTCGAGTGCGGGAATCTGGTCGCAATATCGGCGCAAGCTCAAATCCACATCTGATTTCAAGAGTGACAAACCGCCGGAGGATCCAAAGTTCAGGTTTCTGTCCGATCCTGAAAGAGATGGCAAAGGGCTCGAAGCAGCGGATAACGCAAAGGAGCCGCAAGGAGACGGCAAATCCAAGGAAGCTGATCAGAAGAACAGGAAAAAAGGTCAGTCTACGACCTAGTGACTAGTTAAGAATGGGGAGGGTGGCATCCTCATTCCTCTACTTTTTGACTACTCTGATACCACTAATGTCCCTGTTCGGCACGCAGTGTCCCGAATCCCGTCTGCTCGAAGAGGGAATAGGGCTGGTGGTCAATGTGAGAACTGTGGGGGCGGTCAGAATGTGAGGAAGTTTCACGAAGACCCCGTTGGCGAACACAAAGGAGATAGAAACTTTCAACGGAATACTCGAGAGAGGAATAGTTATCCAGGTCCGCGCCGACACGACTCGAGGTACATTTTTCAAATGACTTCTACAAAGCTTTGTAGGCTCGGGATAACCTGCTGCAGTTTCGGGTCGACGGATTTCCTACGCACGACTCGAACTTTCAGAGCCGATGATCATCAGAAATGGGGCCATGCGATGTATTACGAGCTGTACGGAGAGGAACAACCGAGGCCGCAGCGACCAAGAAGACGGGGTCGGGGTGATTACCGTGGGGCAGGGAACCCGCGAGATTTCAACAACGGCAGGGATGAGCGTCGACAGGATGAAAACGACGGCAACTTTCAGCATCACGGCGGTAGGAAGCAGGACCCTAACGGACGAGCTGACAGGCTCGGCGGACCGAGACGGCACGAAAACCATGAGGTCAACCATACCGAGAGAGATGACGAGCCCGCGAAAAATCGGCAGAGCTTCAATGGTACTAACAGCAACGGAGGTGAGCTGATGGAATTTCCCCCTCTGATGGAACTGTCTGTCGTAAAGAGTATCGTCGATCGGTATCTTTGAAATTTTGCCAGCGATAGACCGATTGATGGGAAGGGTCTGTACGCCGCACACAAATCCTTATTGACCGCCTTAACTTCGTCAAGCGATGGCGTATCGCGCGAGAGGTGGGTGGTCTGAATCCGGCAGCCGGCAACTCTGGAATAGTCGTTTGCCCGCGGAACCCATGGTCCCCATCCTCTTCGGGGCTTTGCCAGAGTGTGTTTCCTGGGCCTTGGCCGAGACAACTCCGATACCTGACCCCTTCGCGATAGACTCAATACGGTTCCGCGTCAAATATTCAACCAGAGTACAAAATTGCAGATCGTGGCGGCAGAAGGGGTCGCGGCAGTTTCCGCGGACGAGGATCCTTCAGGCGGCGGAATAATGAAAACCCGCCGACAGCACCGAAGAAGGAAGGCGAGCCCATACCGGCGGCTGCAAGTGCTTGATATTATGCGCCAATAGACTCCAGCTACGCTGATCACTGAAGAGACCTCTTCTCCATCGATATTCCATGGAACTGACGCAAACCCGAACCCTCTCCCCCGCAACTATCGTAAAACTACGAACGCAATCACCCTCTGCGGATCCTGTTCCGCCTAACAGGGAGCTTCCTCAGGAGCGTTCCCCGAAGCGATGCCCCCATCACTTTCTACTTGAATGAGAGAATCGTATATTTTTTCCAAAGCATCCGTTCATCGATCGGATGGAGGAAATACGCACTACTCTATGTGTTCGCGGTCGAGCAAGGACAATTCTTCATGACGGATCACGACTCGTCGATTGAATGCTTCACGCTTGAAATGGCACAAAACTCCGAACTTTGCATTCTCGCGGACAATTATGTAATCCAAAAAAAACAGTGTCTTCATAGGACCAAAGTCATCGTGGATATTGTGATGATGTAAGTAGCATATACACAGACTAGCATTTCGGCTTATTCCGATTGAGATATGAATCGAAGAATCGGAATCGTGTGCTATCGTGTCTGTGAGCAGACGGGAGGTAGATCATATCCTGAATTTTCTTCGAAAAGGTAGCACCGCAGCGAACTGGAGGAACTCGAGTTATTCCCTGTTGAGACATTGTAGGGAACCGACGAACTCGATTGATGCACGACTTCGCGAGCGTGTAGAACTCTGATCGCAAGCGATACTAGAAAGTGTGTAAGGAACTAGGTAGATTATATCCGGTATTTTCTCCGAGTGGTAGCACGGCAGCGAATTGGACAGGCTCGAGGTACCCCCGTGGGGACATGTTGGGGACCTGTCGAACTCGATTGAAGCACAACTTCGTGAGCGCGTAGAACTCGAATCGCGAGCGATACTAGGAAGGGCTCACCGAATATATCTTTACCGCCCTCAGGAAGCTCTCGAACTACGACTACTCAAGGCACATGCAACGAACTCAGTAGAGACTCGGTATAGCTTTATACTTTCTAAACACCGAACGCACAGAATAAACGCAACGCACAGATGTCAAGCCTCACACCGAAGATTCCTTTTCTTCCTCATCTCGAGCCGATGTCACGCCGGCATTTCCTGTTGCGAGTCGCTGGAGTTCCCTGTCACTAGGGGAAGGAACGCAAGATGAGCCTTTCCGCGGGCGTCATGGACGGCAAGGCGACGCCGACGGCCCGGAAGCTCGGAAGATCAACCGATGATTCATCGTACGAAGTGGGGGGGAATCCCCCTCGACATCGATGCCTTATGTTTGGCCGGGAGCTTGATGCAAATTTCGAGTCCTCAGTCATCACCCGAGTTTCGACCTCACCCCAAAACGTTGGAGGTGCATCCGCAGGAGCGCTCGCGAAGAGAGTGCATCCGATCAGAATCTTGTTCAGGCTAATCGCATGCAGACCCATAGGGCCTAAATTCGGTCGACAGTGTATCGTGCGTATACTTTTTGCTCGGAATGTGGCGGCCAGCTGCTTCGAGGGAGGTTCCGCATGGAAACGCACCGCACCCTTCATTTTCTTTTCCGATATCTGCTTGGATGCTGCGCTCAACTCAATCGGTTGCGGAAATCGCTAGTCATTCGGATGACACCCAGCGAAATTCCACATCCTGACGAGCTTGGGAGCGTAAAATATTATCCGCCGCACGAAGACTGAGACAATGGTGCGGGATAGATACTCGTCCCGGTCTGGGAAGATTATGGCTATCTAATGAAGAGAATGCCAATCTTTTGCAATATTGCTCATCTAATCGACGAGGGTGGACGGAGCTCAGGTTGGAGGTCATCTCCCAGCGGAAAGATAGGGAGGGCTGGGCCCAATGAGCCCGCAACGGGCCTTATGCTCAATCCATGGTCTTGTGAGGGGTACCTTCCACGGCGCGGCGTTCCAGCGTATCACCGCAACTTTTCCTCTATCCCGATGGCCCTGCGTCGTCGGTTCCCACATGCGACTAGCCTCTCCACACCCGTCGATCCGAAATTGCAGAATTTATTGGGATTTATATTTATATTATTTCTTCCGTCACTGCAAAAGATCAAGTTGACCCCTCCCAAGCTTCTTACCACGTTATTACCAGGTTATTACCACGATCGTTCGGGTCCCCGCAGATCGTATCGACCGAGCGCGGTGACGATTCTAACTGTGATGCATCATACAATTAGAAAGCCTGGAGAGCGTGGGCCGCTGGGCGTCATGGAACCAATGGAGTAATGAGCGGACATCCTGGAAACCTCGACGTCGAGGTGTACCTGTGGAGCACCTTCAAGTCGCCCCCCGCGTCGCATGGCTTGGAGAAACGAGCGGTGATATACTTTCTCGGCAATCCTGCGAGCATGATGAGGGTATGATCGCACACCGACGAGGAGCGTGCCAAAGGAAGTACTTTGAGGGATCAATGAGGTGGCCCACCCCTTTGGAGATCACCATGCTCTTCATGATCTTCGGGAGGATACTTTCCTGGTAAGACGCTGAACATGAGTTCTCCTCCCCAAGGCGTCCCATCGGGCAGGAGGGCGGAACGAGTGGAGCATTCTGTGTTTCTCGCAATTGCGAGTGCATCCGCAATGAGAACGGTACCGACTATGCTCAAGTTGGAAGAGCAACAGATTTTTCAGAGTCTAGACGCTCTGTCCGCCGAGGATGGAGAAAAGCCTAAAGCAGTGTGGAGGAAAGATTTTGATTTTGTTTGTGACTCTCCTTTTTGCATGGGCAGCCATCTGTTTGTAGAACGTCTATTTCAAAAGCGTAAAAAACTTGGGGGCGAAGAAAGAAAACTCGAAACAATCGGAGTCGTTTCCGTCGTCGAAGAAAAACGTCTGAATAGACTTGGCATAAAAAACAGTTGAAGACGAGATTTGAAGTCACAAGTCCGCTACAACGCTACCGACTCCGTTTAGCGGTCCGTTTCGAAATGAACTGATGAGCTGACTGACCATGTCTCCGAGCGTCAGCCGGGGGATGCGACCGAGCAGCTTAGCGATGCAGAAAAACAATCCGGCGTCGAGTCGACTCTTTGCCCGAAGCTCACTCAGTCCCCGATCGTCCTACGGTCATGAGCTAAGAGCAGAGCCAGCGTCAGGAGATACTAACTGGACGGACATGAAATGAGGTTTGCGCTTGTTCTGCTGTGTGTGAATCTCGTATCGTGCAGGAGCATCCAGGACGATCAGTCGAAGGAAAATGACGATCGAAGTCGAGAGGTATCAGACAACCGCAAACACTACAACGAGGATCGACGTGACGATGGGAACTCCCGTAGTGATGACCGACGTGACGATATGCCAGATGACCGACGGGGTCGACGACGCTCTGGTGAGGACAACGGACGTTCGGCCGAAGTTCCGCCGATGTCACCATTAGCGGACGAAATTGATAAAATCAATCAGGCAGAAGAAGAGAGCATGGGTGAGTGGAAATCTATCCCTCTGGGGAATCGTCGAGTTTAGACCTCACGCAGTGTCTTGATAAAGATGATGTGTGAGTCAATCGACTCTACCTGAGAAGAAGATCTTCCTCGATCAGCGACGGACTTGATCGATCTTAATTTGGCGACAGGAGTCGTCGGCTCAGACCGATCTCGAGTCAAGACGAACACCGCTTCGCTTGTGAGGTCGGCAGCTGGTTGAGTTCTTGTTCGGAGAACTACCAGGCTGGTCAAACTTCGAGGAAAGGGAAGCCGAAATGTAAATCCCTAAATTTCAACGCGTGCGAGATATGCCTGATGACAGATGAGCGAAAGGAATGCTGAGCATGATCGGCATGAATAATGCCAAAATCAAAGCCACTGAAGGGATGGAAACGTTCCCGTTAGAATACGACTGCGACAATAGATTCGTCAAAGGCACGGAATCAGGCGAAGCCTATTCGAAAACATTCAGAAAGAGTGTAGAGGAAATAATCCGAGATATTGTCCGTAGAAAATGGATAGGAGGAATGGAGGGGAATGCCAGTTCCGCAAGGAATCAGAGGCATAAACAAAGATGAAGTTGAGCATGAATCAATCGATGAAAGTAAGGGATAATTCGCTCCCTCGTCGCATCTTTCATGAGGCAGATGGGACGGCCGTCGCTATACGTTGACCTTTGTTTGCAACTATGAGCGTGATACGCAGTTCTCTCGCGGAGGCTTCATGCCTAGGCGTCCGGGGAAACAACAACGGCTCTCATCCCGAATTGTTGAGCTCTATCCAGGCTGGGGAGCTCGTTCCGGCGGTCGAGTCCCGATCATCACACGTTCCTGCAGTACCTGCCGTGTAGTCGCTCGGAATTCAAACGACCCGAAATCTACCGGAAGGAGCATTCGCACTAAGGACAGGTTCCCAAGTAGGGTTCGGGCCGGAATCCGCTGTTTCGGCCGGAAGCCGAAACCGAATGTTCTCGCATGCGCCTTACTGAAGCCCCCATGGAGCAATTACAAGGCTCTTCGGGGACTTCCTGCCGCGAACGCCCCCGCTGCTCCAACCTGCTGCCCTCAACAAAAGTGTTGTGTCTAGGCATGTGAAATGTTCGTTTCGAGTACAAACTCGACGCGACCTGACGGTTGAATGCGGTGCTCCGGAATCGTCGGAGCTCGTTTACTGAAGCGTTCCAGCAGAGCGGAATCATGAATCGGAGATCACCCCTAGGTTTCCGGGTCGTGCGCAAGCCAGCTATTTCAAGTATATTTCCCTCTCGGCTGAGATGAGCGCCCCTGGGGGAACTTCAGAAAGGCGATAGTAAAATTCGATGTTTTTCTTCTCTTCCTTCCCTCCACAGAACGAGAAGATAGCAGGGAACGTCAGCTGTTAGATAATGTGGCACATCCACTGGAATATGGTGCCGACGAATCCTCCCAATCGAGAGAATCGGCCTCCGGGAATCGTCGTGCATCGAATGAAGACCCTGCGCGGAACGATTACGATCACGAGGACAGCGCCCATCCATACGAGAATCCCGACAACCGGAATCGAGTTCCGCCTCGTGCCGATGCGGGATACGATTCGCGAGACGATCCTAATCCGAGAGACGCAAGTGCATCGCGAGAAGATAGTCGGGAAAACAGCGACGCGGTGCGGGAGAATAAGCACGCTCCGGGGGTGGATCCACGCGTTCCGGAGAGATACAAATCAACGCTGGACCGGGATGAGGGAGATCCTCCTCGCAGAGAACAGAATTCGAGGAACAGCAACCTCGGACACAATTCGAAGGAGATGAGGAGCGATCATCGTAACAAGGATTACGCTGCGAGGGCGCGAGATCTTGAGGGAAAAACATCCCCGCCCGCGAACGAGAACATCAATTGGCAGAGAACTCCTCGCGGACGCGATACGCTATCGCGACCTCAAGCAGCTGAAGAACGATATCCAAGGAGAGAAAATTCCGATCGAACCTCAGCACAGCGTCCGTGGCACGTGGAGGATCGGAGGCGGGATCGTTCATCGGAAGACCGCGACGGACGGAATTCACCAATCGGGGACGAGCCCGACAGACGAGGATATCCGACGCGGCCACCTCGTCAATTCGTCTCTACGGTGACCAACAAACGTAATCCTCGAGCCATAATTCCAGTTTACGAGTCATTTCTGCCGCATCAGAAAAGCTCATTGCTGAGCTTGGGTCAGACACGTCAAGTGGCTCCTGGAAAGCCTCGACACGAGCATCGAAGTCACGGAGCTTGGCGCCCGGCCTCACGTGCCCGAGACTCTGAGGCATCGAGGGATTCCAACCGGGCACCCTCGGTTGAAGAAGACGAAGAAACGGGCGAAAGGGACGATTCCCGTGAAGCGGATCCACCTCCTCCGACTCCGCCTCCTCCAAGGCGACCACCAAATACGGAGAAGTTCCGACCGGAGCCCGAAAGATGGAAATCGACAACGCGACGACCTCCGCCCAGCAAATCTCCCAGAACGACGGGAGCTTCGCTTCAGGCGCCGCGGCCGCCAACCTCGAAGCCCACGCGACCTCAGCCGAAATCATGGGTCCACGGGACGACCTCTGCATCGAGTACGACGTCACGGCCAGCGGTTCGTCCTTGGAGGTGGCAGGTGAGTGTTTTGGTTGGAGTGATGGTCTCCTTCAGCGCGACGCTCTTGCTCATAGTGCTGCATTGGATTCGTTCGGAATCAGTCACAAAAACGTGGATAACCACGCTTGCTTTGCGTCGTAGGGGAACGTGAACATTGGTGACGACGATTTCTTCCGAATTCCTGAGAAATTCGGAGAGTTCGGCGCCAGACTTGGTGCGGGGCCCGCGTCTAGAAAAACATCATCCACGTCATCATCATCATCATCGACAAAGAGCTCAGCAGCCAGAAACCCGGCTCCGGGGAAAACGAATACGAAGACGACCGACGGTTCACCGCTGGGCAAGCTGCCTTCGGACGCTGCAGCCGAAGCCTCGCGCTTCCACGATTCCTTTCGTGCTCATGATGGTTTTGAGCACGCTATGCATTCTTCTCATGGGCACGAGCCTCTATCTAATCCTGGCCAGGCGTCACGATCAGCGGAGGATGCGAAGGAGACGCGCCAAAAGCGGGAGCCAGCATCAGCCTTAGCAGGTAGGTCAGCGTTCTCGACCTTCCGAGTCGGGTACTCTACGAAAATCAGAGTTGTCAATGAAAGGCCGTTCGATTGCTCAGCCTGACTCGATCGGCCACTGAGCGAGGAATAAATCCAGTTCGAGACTCGGGTTTGAATCCGGGAATCCCACCCTGGAATATAAACAGGCAATGAACGACGAAAATCCACGCTTCCGATTTCCTTAGATGACGAGCCGGTGAACTCGATCGATATCACGAGTGAATCGTTTTGGAGGAACTGGAAGCCCCCGCCAGACATCGGGAACGACGCCGCGCAGGTCACAACTCCATTAGCGCAGGAGCCGATCGCCTGGAAAACTTACCAAACGCCGAAACGGGTGACCACCAAAGAGGTAGCCGATGGTCAACAGAAGACGACTCTGCAAGGGAGCGCCTCAGTCGGTGAGTTGTCATCGGATTCGGATGAGATTCTCCCCGGAACGACACCAGCGACGTCTGCAATCTCACAGGAAATGAGTTTTCAGGCTGGTTCAAGCTGCAGAGCGACAAAACGGCAGATCTGGGATTCTTCAGATCGGGTGCGGAGTCAACAAAATCGAGTCTGCGAACGACCACGGTGCCCTCATTTGTAGAATGGCGTCATCCCAGCAAGAAACCCGATAAGCAAATCAGTGACGGAGTCAAAGACGTAAACAAGAGCCACTCGGAAAACAAGGCCACAATTCTGGCCTTGGTGCTCAAGCCCGAGGCGCATTTGATGAAGAAAGTTCTTGAAATGAACAAAAATACTAGTACGCCATCGAGCTCAAAGAAGAACGAGTCGTTGTTGCGATCCGGATCACATAAAACCACTGGAAGCCCCGCTCAAAGGGAACCGATCGCCAAAAACATTCCCGTGCTGAAATCGACGCCGATTCTTCAAAAGAGAAGCGGCGATCTCCTCCCGGCTGCGAGTCAACGCCACGAACAGGGAGCGAGCGAACCGCAAGGGGAGAAAAAACACGAAGAATTCGACAAGAATTACGATAAGGTGAGCTCTCAAAGTGTCATCCTCCGTATATAACATGATACGAACGCAAATGGCCCTCACGTCTTCCTCGTTCGCATACCGAAGGGGAAATGCGACGTTTCCTCAACCACGTCGATATGAGATATCACTCCAACTCATGACATTCTAATAGTCGTCGAGTGCTTATGAAAGCCCTCTCTTATCCTGGCCCCGGTCGACGCTGCGACCATGGCCAATATCAAATCTTCGCAACGGAGTCGCCGCGTCGTTACGAGCACTTGGTCGCCAGAGAGTAACCCATCCGCTTCTGTCACGCACAGACAAAACAAAGCATCCTGCACGACTTCCGCGATATGAACAAGGAAAACCACTACATGCCAAGCGAATACGTTATCAGTGTCAAGTACAAAAACTCGACGAATAAAGAAGCCGAAAAACGTCTGAAAAGTCGCGGTTTCACCGAAACGCACCACAGACTCGTCGAGAGGTTCGAAATCATCCACCAGCATGAGAACAGCGAGGAGCAAGTCGGGACCGAAGAGCCCACCGACCCTGATCAGGCCGCTGTTGAGGTAGGTGTCTGCCGCCGAGCGATTTTCCCGATGTGGGAGCCAGCTCAAGTATTAGGAAGCACCGTCTGCGCTCATGTCTATCAGTCCGGATGTCTGTCACGGTGTCAACAACAGGAGCGTCGGAAATTGATGTCAGCCTGATTTAATATAGGTTTTTCTGAGAAGTTGCTCTCTGAGAGCGGCACGTCGCTCGACGAGCAATATACATACACTGCACGCAGTCGTAAACAAGTCCTTACCGTGCATCTGTTCACCACACACGGCAGAAGGAGGCTTTCCTCAACGTAGTAGAATCCAATAAAAGCGATCCATGGGGACTGTGGTCTGACGCAGCAGCAGCAGCAGCAAACAACACTCGCTTCGAAAGTTCGGTTGTTTTCAAGGGTTTCTTCATCACTTGCAGGAATCCAAGGACAGTCGCGTTAAGGCCATGAGCGAAGACAACATCCGCCACATGAGGAACGGGGCTGATATCAGCGTCAATCAGGTTGAGAGGCCGCCGATCGAAGTTCGGACCTTACTGCATGGATACGGGGGCGCCAAACCCTACGAAACCGTCTATAGGGGCAACCACCCTGAAAGCGTTCACAAAATACCGAGCGAAGGTTTCCCCATCAACGACCGCTTCCAAAAGTGGGTTAGCCGGGATATCAAAGTTTGAATGACTTATGAAATCGACCACCATAACACACAGTAGGAAAGTTTCGAATCGGGGCAGGATCTCGTTCGACATTAGCTTCTT
The DNA here is from genome assembly GCF_000255335.2 of Galendromus occidentalis. Lineage (NCBI taxonomy): Eukaryota > Metazoa > Arthropoda > Arachnida > Mesostigmata > Phytoseiidae > Galendromus > Galendromus occidentalis. Next base: position 61,465 of record NW_003804563.1, read on the forward strand.
ATCTAGAACGGAGTAAAGTATCTCAACGAGTGGCCCTGCTCATCTGACATTCGTCGATCGATAGATTTTAGATTACGCCAAATTGGTCCGACTCCAATCATCGTGAATGATCGCAATGAGAGACTATTCACTTGAATACAATCGAATGTATTGCGAGAGCTTCTTTTCTTTTACGAGCAATACATCGCCCCATGGTCACCGCGAATGCGCGGGGAAGTCATCACCCCGAACGTTGATACGTCATACCGAGGAAAAGGCGTAAACACCCGCAGCTTTCAGTCGACTGAAACAAACTTCCACAGCTGAAAGCCGCCGGAACCCCCGATGCGTAATAGGATAACGCCAAACAAATAACACTCCGCTCGACATCTGACGGAGACTTGACGCCACACCCACCGATGCCAGCGGCTTGCAGCTCCTTCAGGAGACCCATGAACGAGCCGTCTGTCGCCAACCCGCGCGAAAGTTTCCTTGACTGAGCTCAATTTCCCGTGCAGTTACGTCGACACTCGTTCGTGGCAGCACTTCAAGCCCGAACGCCTCGGAAGCATTTCACTCTGGAACTAGGACGTCCTGCTCGCACGAGTAGAAAATTCCTACCGATATCGTGGCGAGCAAGTTCTATATCGTCGAGCGCGCTTCCAACTTGGAAATCCATCAGATTTCGGAAATCTCCGTCGGGAAGATTTCCGGTGCTGCCAGGCTGTGAGTTCAAGGGACTGATGTTCGGATTTGAGACGGTGATCAAGGTCGACTCGCTCGCGCTGGGATGTCTGATACGGAGCGATCTAGTCGGTTGCAAGCAGATACCAAGCATTCTGGCAGGGATAATCCCTCTAAGGGAAACCCATGAGCCGAGAGCCTTGGTGTGGAACTTTGCAAGAGCAGTTACCAAAGCTCATCGAGTCTTTCGATGCCTTTCTTGCGACGGACCTCCGGTGTGAGTACCTCGCCGAATAATCTTACACTCTGACTCAGAGTTTGTAGTTCGCGCAGACTCACCGATAGCTCCCCGATGCTCCTCTCGGGCGTGACGGACTCTCCGACCGCGCAGACTTGAACGAGCTCTCCGTCTCGATCCCAATCTCGACATGAAGGGAGCGGTTCTCGTATTCAGCTGAGCACCGGAATAGTCATTCGACGAGCGCTCAGGAGATATTTGCAGAATATCTGCTTGAAAAAATCGGCGCTCCTATCCGATCCACCCCTTCGTTTCTGTGAGCCCGATATGCTCTCCACGGGTTCAGAGTGAAAAAGCCCCGCGGTCTGTACGTCCATGGCTGCTTCCTTTCCGCACCGATATCGTCGACGACTCCATGCAGACCATCTTTAACCTTCCGCGGAAGAGATTGCTCTTCCTAGTCACGCAGTGGGGGATATTGCTAGATACGGCTCTCTGCTTTACGCTTGATGTCACGCTCTGAATCATTCCGGAATCGTTTCTCTTCTCCCGCTTCGTCTTGTGTAGGATTGAGCTATGCCCTTGGACTTCTGTCAGGTTTTCGAGGGAGCGGTGACCGCCTCAGGTGATTCACGTGTCTATTTTTTGCTCGCTGATTGTGGCGCTTCCCTGTGTTCAATCTCGAGGGTTTCGCCACAACACGCAGAACGGAGCGAATCATCGAACGCGTACCAGTTCGAGCTATCGGATCGGACATAGTGATTGCACAGATCGTCGGAAAAATCTCTCCCCAGATCGCCTCTCTCGGTTTCGAACCTCATCGCAACTCCCGCTCACTGAGTGCCGAGCTCAGACCGAGCCGTCATGAGGAGAAAGATGATCCAACGCCTAGTTCCTAGTTGGTTATTGTTGGAAGCTCAGTTTCAAATTACTCTCTCTTACTGACGCTCAGCGGTGGAAAGACCAGAATAGGATTCTTACCCCCATGCGCCCTCTATATCCGTGGGCGTGAGAGCTCACAAATGGGTTTTTGGTTGTTTTTCCTCGGGGATTTCGTGCTTGTCCTAGCGTTCATCCCGTAGGGATATTCCGGTCGATCGAGGCTTGCGGACAGCGATCACCTGAATCACGTCGACTCGGGGTTGCTCTTAGCTCTCACTCAGGCATTTTTCCTGCTCCAACGGAATATGTGCGGCATTCTGGCATCACCCACCAATCGTCCCTATCGCTTTTTAGAAGTTGGCTCGGCAGGGAGCAAGTTTTCAGTCATCCTGGCTCGGCACCTAGGTAACCGACCACAGAGCATCGATGCTATTGAAGGAGGCTCGACTGGAAACGGCAAGTTCGCTCCGACAATCATGAACGACTCCCAGCTACCACCGCACAGACGTAGGCGTCGCCGTCATCTCGCTCTCCACGACAGAGCAAATAGGCAAAATTGCGGCTGTACGGTTGCTCCGACGCGACGTCCGGGAGCGATGCGTGTGAAACGTCCAAAAGCTGTCATCACTCCCGCTATAAGTTTCAGCTCGTCACGACGCGACGGTCGACGATTCTCCGAAGTCACGCACTGTCATTACACGTGCCTGTGGCTCCCCTACTCCTCTCGAGAGGATAAATATCAGAACTTCAAACTCCACAAGAATAGCCGCACCATGAGGCGCGATCCAGTTCTGTCTCGCGACGCACTGTAGACTGTAGGGAGTGCATGAACGCCGCGCGGATGCCGCGTATAGACGGCCTCGATCTTCTGCGAGGGCCACACGACGTAAACGTACCCATTCATAGGCTCCAGAGGGGCCGAGTTCTCGCGCCTCCAAGAACTTCCCACTTTAGGGATTACTCGCTCAGGGTCCTTATTCGGCAGGCCCCGAGAACCGTTGTTCCTTACGATTCTCATCCACACCGGTGTGGGTGAAATACCTTTCTGAAATACCATCCATATGGTACCTACAAAAATAGATTCCGATTCGTCCGAACGCAAGGCCGTGGTGTTCGAATCTGCGCCGCGTGCACTCAACGACATGCTGTCGGGGCGAGTTCGGAGCGATACGAGTTCAGATTCGACTTTCATACTGCCGAAAAAGATTGGTTCCCTGCTGGAGAGGAGTCCTCTCTTGGGGGCTTTGGCGCGCCTTGGAGTATAGGTTCCCGATGCGGGATCGATGCTCCGACGTGATTTGAACTTCAGACCTACGATGAGAATAATCAGCTCTCAGAAGATCCGACTCTCGGCCTGAGAAGCGAAGCGTTGTCAGTAACTGTCAGATCCGGACCGGAATCGATCGCGTTTCTTCGACACAGAATGTTTCATCTCGCTGAAAAAGCTCGCAGCGGGAAGAGGTGTCAGGTGATCCTGGAATCTCAACGCTGCGGACCGTGATCTCTTAATCCTTCCGGGAAGGACCGGAGCACAGCCTATGAGAACGTGGCCCAGATTACATCAGGAGCCGTCCGAGGAACCTTCATGATAGTTTCGCAATCAGGTATTCTGTTCCCTTTCTCTCCAGTGCTTCTTCTCGCCTCGCGGTCACATGTTTCCGGAGATGAAAAGGTCTCGAAACGACCTCTCAACCCGAGCGTCGGAAATGGGTAATGACGACGCCCGCTCTCGCTCGTTTTCCCGTGAAGCTTCGCCTCCGAGGGGTCCAGACTCAAAAGTCAGGATCGTAGAAGACACAATTCTAATGCGCCAGAATTCTCATAGGCCAGAATCGCAAAAGTCGGGGTTGTCTGTCGCTCGATCGGTCTCTCTCCATGCGCAACGGAGCTCCTGAATTTCTTGTATTGATCAGTGCAAAGGAGCCTGTGGTTCTGATATCGGAATGAGAAACAAGCGCGCTCGGAGTGTCGCCCCAGTGACGTTCTGGGGCTCCGGAGAAACAGAACATTGCGCTAAGAGCAAACGCTGCAGGTTGCAGCTGCTGAGCGAGGCTGTGTGTTTAGAGAGCTGTCCAATAATGTGAATAATAATATCAGCATGGGCTGAATGATGTGTTCCGGAAATCGTAAGGCAGAATGGAAGGAGATTGGTTAATCAGGACTTATCTATCACCGCAAATTCAGTCCTAAATGTTAGTAGTCTTCCCAGACTTCTTGTCTCAGCAGAGGTCAGTCGCGATTGCGGTTTCAAATCCCAACTTCGAAACTCCGAAAACTAATTTCCGTAGTTATTTTCTGTCAGACGGATACCGTTCCTGAAATGGGAGAGACATCTCCGTGGACGGAATTCGTTGAACGTTTACGGTGGTTGCAGTGAAGGAACGACGTCTCCGAGCGAGACTCTGAGACCACTAACTCATTTAGATCTTTTAATTCCGCGATCACTCTAGCCCGAAGCCATCGAAGCGATGCACTCGCGGGCTCTTCCAATAATTGGGTCTTCTGAATGGACCCCGGGAGCACTCGGATCGGATGGACAGAGTCTCCGATCTCGTAAAGCTCTTTGGTCATCATCGGTGATATGAGCGTGGGGTCGAAACGAGGGCGCGGCGTCGTGAATAAAGACAGGAATGGGGAATCTTCGGCGGATCCGAAGACTCCGCTCTAGTTGAGATACAGGTATCATCTTGAAGAACATTTCAGACCAGGACAACGCTCGAGTATTCATAGCTATCCGGAAAACTCAGTCAATTAGCTGAATAGATTGGCGAGCTTTATTACACTGGGCATAGACTCCAGACGAAGATTACAAACAGCGGTTTATGATAAGGAGTGTAGAGCTTGAATACATAGCTCTGACATGGAAAAAATACTGTTTGATGCGGGAAATATGGGCCGGCTTCAGGAAAGATACTCGACCCCCCCCTCATAGAACAACTCGTTCGGTCCAAAAACCCTGAACCCCAGAAGAGTCCGGGCGGTTACGATGGCTTTCTTCCTGTGGCCCCAATACGCTCGGATGGAGTCCGCATCCGTCTCTGCAAGCCATCCGGAACTAACTCCCGATCTGATCCTGATATGGATGTGTGACTTTTTCAAGGAATCCCCCGTGCTGGGGATCGATGATTGATATTTCCGAAAGGGGTTTAACGATGGCTTCAACATGAAGAGGTGCTTGGGTATGTGTATTTCGCGCTCGCTCGGGAATTTCGCACTTGGGAAGGTCGCGAGGAGCTCCGTTCCGAGGGAACGTTTCCAGAAGCTAGCTGCGGTAATATCGCAGCAAGCTCAAAATCCGCGCTGAAGATTAACGCCTCGGAAAGAGCAGAAAACCTGGAAAGCGTTAAGAGTCTAGTCAGTCGAGGCTCGACTTCAATCAAGAGGAAGCTTGAAAAGTTCGGAAACTTACTGATAGGTGATCCACGATTCATAGCTCTTGCAGATTGTCGCAGGATTTACTCTTGACATGGTCTCCTCGTCCGAAGATTTTGTCGAAAAATAATCTGTGGGAGACGAAAGGCTTTGAGTCCAATAATTGGCTCCACAGAGATTAATAATTATACTGATCATACTGGAGAGTATACTAAGGGGAATACATCCGCAGGCCACTATCGGCACCCTCGCTATACGATCCCACGAGTCAGCGAGCCTAGTTAACCACGCCTCGAGCGTTTCTCGTTGGAGGTCACATGCGCACGTCGCAGCTCGATCCGAAAATTCGCATGATCTCGAGCGATGCCGCTCGAATACATAAATTCGAATGGGGCCGCCATCATGGAAGTTTCGCGGAATGGAGTGTTCCGCAAAACGCTGGGACCGTATCCTCATGTGCTAAGGAATTCCACCTCTGCAGATGTGTGCCATACTCTCGTGACGCGAGAAAAGCCGAGATGAATCTCAATGGCAAGGTCAAGAGCTTTCGAGCGAAGGGCCACATGAGCGACGTTCGAGGGGGTAATCGAGGCTAATGCAGTCTTCTCCGGCTTTCTCGGCGACTTTGCCGGGTAATCTCAAGCCTGGGCATGCAAACCAGACAAGAAACGCTCGCGTGAGATTCGTCTCTTTGCTTCTGTCGCTATGTAGGCCCATGCTCCTTCGGAACAGGCGTCGGAACATTCTTGCCGTACTGCACGGAATATTGTTCTCAAAAGACATAGTATAAGGATCTTGGTCGGATCGATCGGAATGTACAGCGAGACGTGAACATAGAAAAGAAATAGGGAATTATTCAGCTATCTGGGGGCTGTGCGAATAGCCCCCATCTTTAGATTTTGCAGTCGATGAGAGGGCTGACCTTGTTCGGTTCCCGAGGAAGAGTGAAGTCTTCGAATGCCGCCTCTCCTGAGTGGGTTTGTTCTTCTTATCGCCCTTCTGTTGCTCAGCCTTCAGTCTGATCTGCGTGACGAGTCCGACGAGGAGTTCATCCACATTGTGCTTAAGACCGGCGGATATCTCAGCGTACTTGCACTCGTAATGAGAAGCCACGTCCCTGCCACCTGGAATTCAGAAGGGTCGTGCCAGATCAGGAACGGAGCGGAAGAACACTTTTTGCTGATCAAGAGCCGAATTTAGGTACTGGGATACGGATCATGTGGCAGACCACGACTGAAATCTCGAAGATCAGAGATCATGTCAGAACTCGAGTCGAGCGATCAGGATTCCCGTGCTAGTCGCGCGTGAATCTGGGACGATATCGCTCGATCAAGAAGATTCCTTCGGGACGATTCTCCGATATCGGTAAAGAATCCCCAAGCTGATCCTTTCGTGCCTGATCGTAATCAGTTAATGATCGAGATCGCGTGTCGACATGGATGCAAAGGGCAGAAAGAGCACCCGTACTGTACCCGCGAAGAATATCCAGCAGAATGACTCTGGCAAGAGCACAAAGACGGGAAAGATAAATGTTCGACACGGCAGAGGATATCGCCTTACTCGTTTTGATCACCTACAATCACTCTGGGTCCCTATCCTATTTCCTAGAGACCCCGACATCTACCCCAAGGGGGGGGGGCGGCGGAGGACAGATCGAAAACGTTCTGCAGCCTCCCTATTCGTGTTTATTGTCCGCCTCCACAGCCCACCGGAACCTTTTCCCGCCTGCTGAGAGCAGGTACGAGCGTCTTCCACGGCATTGGAGTCCGTCCTCAGACTGCTGAGGACTTACTACCGTCGTCATAAGTCCCAGGTAAGGAAAACAAGGAGTTTCGTTATTCATTATCCGTTAAGGAATCATGAGCTCGTGTGACTTCAGTATGATGATGGGAGACCCTGGGGGACACTGGAGGAATACGACAACGAGATGTGGTCCAGAGCTCTGCTCTAGCTCCGAGAAGGAAATTCATTTTTAAAGTTTTTTGGACAGCGCAAGCAAAGTTCTCGACCATCTGATGGTCTACTGTCTGGTGTCTATCCCCTGAGTAGCGGTAATGGCTGACCTCCTTCGCTCTGCAAGCGTCTCTGACCTCCTTCTGTATGGGTATAACCGCGACGGACGCATCGACCGTGCTCGATGCGTCTGCGGATCGCTGCGTCTCCATTATATCCCGCTTGTCGTCGCTAGCTTGGTAATTTTCCTCTCTTCCCTCCCCCCTGCTCCGACGGCGATGATTGTTTCTCATCTGGAATCCGTTTATACAACAATTTCTCATGAATAGACTGCCTGCCGAACCTACACGAGGACTCCGTGGCATCGAGCCAACCCCGGGTCCCGCGGATTCCTCGGAGTTGACGTTCCGCTCATATATCATGCTTCTACTCCGGATACCACAAGCAGAACCGTATTTTTGCGGAAATGTAAGATGCCGTTTCGGTTTCGTTCTCTCTAGATTCCCGAGGATCGCATTACACGTGTGTTCGACTACAGATTCTCTATCGGAAGTTGTACGTCTCGAGCATTCGGAACGGCGAGAGCTTTTCCGTGTTGCTTCCTTCGGGGAAGTCGGTGGGCATATCGATCCTTCCCCGAGAGAATACCGGGAGCAGCGGGAACGATAAAAACGGAAATTCCTCAGGAACATCAAAATCTGACTCAAAACCCAAGTGCAACGATTACGGGCTCGTCTGGCTTCCGTCCATCAGGTGACTTTGTCCATGCGTACCCAGACACCACCGCAGGAAATGTATAGCTAACGACGAAGGTTGTCATCGGCAGACGCCAAGCAACCTGACCACCAGCTGTTATCACATCTGTTCCCCCCTTAATCATCTGATCGTCCGACTGGAACGAAACCTCTGGCGGAGCGGATCGTTAATGGATAGCTGTCGCAAGCGAGGAGGATGATAAACGACGACATTAATTCGCAGGTATATGTCGGTTCTATTATACATTCGCCCTGCAGAGAAGGCCTGACACAGGAGTTGACTCTTCGAACCAGAGGATTGACTCGGTGATGAGATCTGAGAGGCAAGACTCGACTGACAGACACCAGACCAGGATTGATCGGCTCGGCGAGAAGGAGAGAAGACATATGCATAGCTGACTGTGGAGTGAGCCCGGAACTGCTCTCAGAACATTCGGAAGGGCCTCGATCGACGGTGATTCAGTTTCCACGAGCGCATCCCATGACTCGGTGCCGCTCTTCAGCAGGCAATGGCTGTTGAAAGGCATTCGCATGCGACGCACGGAATGTCCATGGCTCCGAAATCGCTCCGCTAATTGAAAGTGAGCGGTGCGAGAGCGAATGGTGTAGGTGCGAGAGCGGATGCGCAGGCCGCAAACCACTGCGACCGAGTGGACAATGGAGGATGCAAGTGTCTGGAGGGTTATTGAGATCCATTTGAGCCTTCCAGGCGATCCAGGTGCGGGAATCGGTCGGTTGTTCCTGAGACTCGCAAATCAACGGTGCAGCCAATCATTGAAAACCATCCTGGACTCAGACCGGATACACAGAGGAATGTGTCCCCCCCACAATGAACGATATTTGTCTTGTCAACAGATATCGATGAGCCTAGTCTAGGATTGTAGAGACTCTCTCAACATGTGCGAATAACACTTCAGCATGATTGGATTATTATC